>NC_136489.1:149019449-149079449 GCF_053919585.1 Euprymna scolopes
TTTACCAAATTTTCATTACTAATGATTACTATATTGTCCAATTTCTACTGTACACTCTTTAACCCTTATCCTTGAGTGGCCTCTTGGCCTTGATAATGTGGTGATGCCTGTGTAAAAAAAAACAAAAAAAAACAACGTAACTACGACACAACCACACCGGTACATGTTTGTGTCATGCTTTGTTGATCGAGAACTGATACATTTTATGATTACCTGTCAGTTTAATAAAATTAAAGCGATCCTATTACAGTAGAACCTCGGGACACGACATTAAAAGTGAGTAACAGTAAATAATACACATCAAATAATATTATAAATAACACCATAAGTAAATAGCGTAACCAGGGACCGAAAAAACATCGTATTCCACATCGTAATCTGAAAAAAAAAACATATCCTAGGGCTACCGTATCCCGGGGTTCTACTGTATTGTGCTTGTGTTTAATATACATAATGATAAGTCAAAATTTAATCTATTTCCTTATTGTATTGTTCGTTTGTTTTTGGTTTTTGGTTTTTTTTTTAATTTATTAACGTGCAAATTATTTTTTTATAAATTAAGATTGTTTTAATCGACTTATAATTTTCCTTTTCTTTTTGTAATAATTTTCTGCAATTATCATATTTATTTTTGATTCGCCTGTTTGCTTATGTATCTTTCAATTTGGTATATAAATACGTGTATTAAAAAGTCCGATTATGCAAAGTAATACAATTATTAGATTTACAACTTCGGTAAGTGTTGCTTTATGTGAGCTTATCAAAGCTATTTCATAAAAGTTGAGTAGAGATGAGAACTACAATTAACATAAAAGGAGTCATAAAATACTTACGTTGGATTTAAAGATGGCCACTACGATGATAAAGCTGCTAAAAACTAGTTTATGTAAATCTCTTGCAAGTCGCTAATAGAATAATTGAACATAAAGTTATTTTTTTAAATATTGTGTTATTAAAATTGCTAAGATCTCCGGCAAAATAGTGAATTTAAATGTAGGTATTACTGCGTTTTTCTCGACATTAGTTATTTTAATTGTTTTATTTTTTTGCGGGACAATGACTACTTATGATAAATATTAGGTAATAATATAAAATAATATTGGAATCTATAAGTGTTAATAATTACATTATAAGCAATTTTAGTCGTAAATTAATTTAATTATATAAAAAAAAACAATCTTATAAGAAGATTACCTTTAGTTCAAATATAGTAAGTTTAAAAGTCATTTTAAGGAATAGAAACGCTGGTGTTGATATTATCTATTTTTCACTAATTAGGCCTTTTTATTTATTTTTAAATAAATAAATAAATACACGAAAATAAAAACTCATATGTTAACCGTAGATCTTCATTTGAAAACGTTCACAAGATTACTTATTTGAAGAAAAATAGAAAACACCGAGATTCTATGGCGTTAAAGAGCTGTTTTGCTTTGTCCTCGTGCGAATTCAGAATGTGTTATTCATATACATATACGTTAGAAATCGAAATATGTGGTGCGTAATATCAGCGGAATATAAATGGTTATCCTTTTTTATTTTGTATTTTTATTATTTCCAATGTTATTTGCAAATCTTTGTATGGAATGTGGTGTAAAATTACTCTTAATCATAGTTCTGTTCATTTAATGCTAGATATTTTATGGTAACAGAGGAGCTATCATTTATCAAGGCTCGGGGATGACTCGAGAATAAAGGATTAATGAGTATACAGTTATCCATGGAAAAATATCGTAGTAATCGTTCGTAGTGGAATTTTCGTAAATTTGATTATCTAAGATCTTGGCCACGTTGGATTTGAAGACGATCATATTTTAGTCAGTTGGAAAGCATGAAAACGGAACAGAGTTCCACAGGCGTGCAGTTCTAAAGAAGAAGTTTTTTTCATGGAATATCTCTTTAGGTTTAGGCACAGATAAAGAGTGAGGAAATTATTCATAGCGGTTTCAATTAGACAAGTGTTTTTTTGTGAAAATCAGACGAGGAGGACCATAGATTGGAGCTCAGACGAGCATTTGCCATGAAAATAACAATAAAGCAGGACAGACTTGCAACGTCCTATTTGTGGGAAAGAGGTTGCAGGGAAGAGAAAATGGTCACCCATCACGAGGCTACGAAGTTTATTTTGAACTCTGCCAATGTAGAATATCGTGCTTCTAGCAACAGTACTTCATTTTTGGACTACTTGGCTCTTATATAGGTAGATAATTGCATAAACATTGAGATAAGATAACTACTTGAGCGGTAACATAAAATAATATAAAAAATAAAAATAATCCAATCATTTTCCAGCAGTCTTGGGAACGGATTTGATGTACGTTTTCCATCTAAGATCAGGAGAAAAATTCAGATCCAGAAGCTTGTCAAAACATGGAGCTTCATCAAGATGAGAGCCATGATGCCAGACGGGGATCAGAGCGTTGATAATGCAAAGCTAGAAGCTTCGTTTTAGATGCATTAAAAGTAACTAGCCACCTCTTTTTACCATTGCACCACGTGTTCATGATTAGAGGAGAAAGAATCAGAGAGAACTTAATCATTTACGCCGTTTGAAGTAAATTGTAGGGTCGTCAGCATAAATGACTACGAATGATCTAAGTTTGTGATTTGGGAGAACATTGATGTAGATCAGGAAGAGAGTTGGTCCTAGCATTGACCGTTGAGTTACTCCATTATTAATACCGTGAGCTTCCGATTTGTGCTCATCAACCTCTACTCTTTTAAACCTATCAGAGTGAAATGATTTAATAATTGGAAATACATTTCCAACTATACCGTAACTGGAGATTTTGTGGAGCAGAACTGTATGCCATGCCCTATCAAAGGCCTGTGATATGTCAAGAGTAATTGCCCATGAAAGGAAGCCTTCGTCGAGAGATTCCCTAATCCTATGAGATATAACTGTTATCACATCTTCTGTAGATCTATCAGAACGGAAACTATATTGCATGTCACTGAGGATGTTATTTTCTAAGGTGGCTTCCTACTTCTCTATTTAATACAGATTCCAGCCACTTACTCACGATACACAGGGGACTGATTAGTTTGTATTAGGAAGGAGATGAACTATCATTTTAATTATTTGATACGGACATATTTATAAGGTTTTCCAGGCTGTTGAGAAGCAGTTCTGATAAAATGAGATAGATTGTATGAATCGTACTTTGTTAAATTCCGTTAGAGTGTATGGTGATATCTGTTCAATCTTTCTGTGTTATTTTAAACATAATTTGATGAGTTTATCACACTTAAACTTAAATGGAGGTGTTTTTACATTTCTTTGTATTATTAATCGCTTATTTTAAATAAAATTCATTATTGAGATGATAATTATTTATTAATTTTATTTTTATTGCGGACTATTATCCTTATCTTTTCTTAGTTGTTTCACGACGTTTCAGCCAGGTATTCCTCTGGCCTTCGTCAAGTGGTAACCCCGACGGATAGGAAAAACGTGTGGAGACGACAACTACAGAAGGCAGTAATTGCAGTGAATGCAGTCAGGAGATTCAGAGTTCCTATCGTTTTCTGTCCTCCTTGGAACCCCTTTCCCTCTTTTAGCTGACCGTAGAGCATTTGCTTTTGAGGGCGGTTGCCAAGCATGAGCATAACATGACCCGTCCATCGCAGCTGGTGTTGGGTGATGGTTGTAGTGATGGAAGATATGTCGGTCTCCTTCAGGACACTTACGTTCTTTCGTTGATCCTTCCATGCAATCGTGAGGATCTTGAGGAGACAATGTTGGTGATACTGCTCCAGGGCCTCCAGATGTCTGCTGTATGTGGTCCAGCTGTCGGCCCCATAGATAACAGTGGGCAGGACAACTGCTTTATAGACAAGCAGTTTGACCCTGCTCTGTATGTTCCGATTCTCAAACACCAGTTTCCGTAGCCTAGTATACGGTCGTGAATCTCTGCGTCGATGATACATCATGTGGAAAGAAAACTGCCAAGGTAGGCAAATTGATCCACATTTTCTAAGGTGTTGCCTTCCATATAGATTGTGGGTACTGTGGGTGTGTGCCAGGGGCTGGTTGATGTAGGATCTGGGTCTTTTTGATGTTAAGGTCAAGTAGCAGGAGTTCGTAGCCTCTCGCAAAGGCGTCCGAGATGTTTTGGAGGTCCGCTTCTGAGTGAGCAACCAGCGAATTGTCATCTGCGTATTGAAACTCCATGATGGACGATGTGAGAACCTTACTTTTTGCTCTAAACCTGCTGATGTTAAAGAGTCCGCCATCTGCCCTGCACATGTGTTTGATTCCCTCAAGTAGGTTCTGGCTAGTGAGGTGAAGGATGGTGATGGAGATGTAGATGACGAACAGGGTTGGAGCAATGATGCACCCCTGCTTTACACCGCGGACAACATCATTCATCATGAAGAAGTCTCAAGATTTTTAGATACTTGTCTGGACATCCAATGTTAGAGAGGACACACCAGAGGGCAGTTCAGTTCACAGAGTCGAAAGACTTTGTGAGGTCAATGAACGCACGTAGCGGAATGTGTTGCTCCCGAAATTTCTCCTGCAGTTGACAAGCTGTACAAATCATATTAGGGGTTCGTCTGGCAACACGAAAGCCCCACTGCGACTCTAGTATGATCTTTTCTGACAGCAGCGGCAACCGGTCGGCCAATATACGGGTTAGTACTTTGCTTGTTGTGGACAAGAAGGAGATACCTCTGTAGTTGCCACAGTCTGATTTATCTCCCCTCTTGAAGATTGTGATGACCAAGGAATCTCTGAGTTCTGTCGGTATTTCGTCCTTATCCCATAGTTTACTCAGGAGGCTATGAATGTGGCAATAGAGTTTTGGTCCGCCTTGCTTGAGATTTCTCCAGGAATCCGATCTGAAATAGAGGCTTTGTTGTTGCTAAGTCTCCTGATAACATCTTGGACCCCCTTTCCCTTGGGGGGATCACTCATGTGTCCCATGGTAGGACGCTGAGGGATCTGATTGATAGCTTCAACTGTGGCGTTCCGATTTAGGAGCTGATGAAAGTTTTCTTGCCATTTGCAACTGATGCCTCCACTGTCCTTCAGCAAAGTTTTCTGTTCTTGGATCAGAGAGTGTTTAGGAACCGATCGCTAGGCCCATACACAGCTTTAGTAGCATTAAAGAACCCCCGCCTGCCTCCTGAGTAAGCGAGCCTCTGGATTTCCAGGGCCTTCTCCATCCACCATTTGTTCTTCAGCTTTCTTACTCTAACTTTTGGCCATCCAGTTGACGTAATTTTTGCCACGTACAGAAGGTTTTTCTCTTGGCGTCAATAAGATGTTGTATTTCGATGTCGTTGTCATTGAACCAGTCTTTGCTGGTTTCAAGAAGTATGGTCTTAAGCGCTTTGCAATATTCTTCCACGCCCTCTGGATATTCTTCAGGGAACCTCTCATGCAGGGTGTTTTGAAATTGTTGCAACCTATTTGTGTCTCCTAGACTGTCGATGTTGAATTTGGGGCTGAGCTGTTTCCTTTATGTCTTCCTTCTCCGCCTCAGCTTGATGTTCATTGTAGAGCCGTTGGGGCGGTGGTCAGTCCAGAATTCGTCCGCACTGATCATGGTCTTGGTGATGTTGACATTTCTGTGACCCCGAGCCCTAACAACCACATAGTCGATGAGATGCGGTTTTGTGTCGGTTTCTCTGACGGAATAAGGCGTTTGTGATCACAAGCTCATGTTCTGCACATTTAGACAGTAGGAGGAGGCCGTTGGTATTGACATTACCCACACTCTCCCTCCCTAGAGTGCCTTTCCAGAGGTTGTGATCCCTGCCAACCCTGGGATTGGAATCCCCGAGTAGAAGGCTCTTGTCTTCCTTTGGGATGTTTGATAGCACCTGGTCAAGTAAATAACATCTTCATAAAAGGTTTTAGATCGCGAATACGTTTAAAATAACCAATGTTCATGCGGATAACAGTCTCCCTAAGAATATGATATTCATATTCTGAGGCCTAACATATTTTAGAAATATGAATTGGAATAACTGAGAAAACCCTAACCCTCGAACTCTCGAACAGCAGCTACTTATCTCCTTCACTGTAAACTTTCCTAGATTTTGGCGATTTTCTACTCTTAAATTTTTCCCGCTGACAGGTTACCTTTGTTATTTACTCCCTGCACACCATTTAGCAGTCAAATAATAGAATGAAAACTGCAGTGTTTATCCAACACTTTTATAACTAAATCTCTACTAAGATTACAACTTTATAAACCTGGTTCCTATCATAGAAGTCCCTACGATTCCGAAGAGATATCTCATTGTTTGAAGCGAACAAATGTAAAAAAAAGATACATTTGCAGTAAAACAGAAACTAAATCAAGCCATGAGTTTCATTCGGAGGAATTTGGGTTATTCCCGGAACATTTCAGACATTTGTAAAGATAGCTATTTTTAAGAACTCCAATATGGTTTCAGATCACGACATCCAGGCGACACAGTTAATACTCCGTTTATAGATGTGATTTCTAAGGATGCGGTTAAAGGATTTGGGATTAATTATCATAGAAAATTGTCATTCATCATTAGTGAAATCACATATCCTTAAGCGTGGGCAGATAATTGCCCCGATGAAATAGAATTATTGTGAACGATCTCATTCAAAATTAGCACTTCGAATGAGAAACATCCTTATCAATTACGATTACAAAAAATTGATGTCGAAATTATGGCAGGTAGAAAGACAAAAGTAATAATAGCGCTGAGGTTCTTTTTTCTGTAATATATATATATATATATATATATATATATATATATATATATATATATATATATATATATATATATATATTTGTTTATTGTTATGTAAACATGGTCACATCCTGCTGCTACAAATAGCCATTTGTCTCAATCAAACAACAGATATCATCAGGCAGCGACTTGACTATTCAAAAGTTCAATGAATAATCTATTATTATTATTCATTGAACTTTTGAATAGTCAAGTCGCTGCCTGATGATATCTGTTGTATGATTGAAACAAGTGGCTATTTGTAGCAGCAGGATGTGACCATGTTTATATAACAATAAACAAATATTATCAGCTCTTTTTATTGAGCACTATCTAACAACCTCGTTCAATTCATTAGTCCATTACTTTTGAATAAAAAAACCCGAGTATATATTTATATACACCAAGTTAAAGGTATTCAGGGGGAAAACTTGAGAATTAAAACGAGGTTTTTACAAGTGTTTGCATTGTGAGACCTATTCGTTCTTAGCACGATAGAAGGTTTAAGGAAAGTGCTTATTTCAACTACTTTGAAGATGCAAAGATTTCAACATTTAGACACTGGTGTGTACGATTTTATTTTTTTAGTATACCCCATTTGATTTAATAAGGGATCTTCTTAAGGGTTAGTCTTTTAATTAAAGTTGGTTAAAGAAGTTCTTTTTTATTCTGTATGTTTTGGGTTTTGAAGGAATGTAAGTGGTTTAAGATTCTCAGTGTTATTTAATTAGAAGTTGTATCTATATATGTGTGAGATTTTATATCGCATTTCAATTCTGTTCCATTATTTACATGTGTTTTAGGGTTATTATATGGATTGGCATTTAAAATCGGGTGGTTTTTAATTGAATAATTTTTAAGAGAAGAGCCAGATGGATATTGGTTGATTTGTTGCGAATTAATTATGGGAAACCCATAATAGGAATTATGTTAGTATACTTAACTGGGAATATTTTGACTGAGTTTGGTTATTTGCTATTTGGGTTTGTTTTATGTATGGGGAACTGTATCACCGTGCAAGAGTATACAGCGTCCTAATTAGTTTTTGTTTGCGATATTTTGAATGAATTAAATTCTATATAGGAAATTCATCGAAAGGTATGGGAAACAAAAACAAATAAATAACATCTTCATGAAATGCGAACACCCAGCAGTCACGAGGATAGCACAAGGGACAGACGTTTAGGCTTCTAACCATGGGGTTTCGATTTTAAATCTTGCTTGATTCAGCCACTCTTATGAGTTGTAGATGATGAAACAACGCCGGGCTGAAATGCTAGTGTATCTATAAAATTGAAAGTGTCTGTCTGTGTGTCTGTGTACATTTCCCTACGCAATAACTCTGTCAATTTCAGTCTACAGAATCGAAATTTGATATACACGGTACTGAGATTTGGGAAATCTGTGTAATCCATTTTTGGCCAGAAATTTGGCTGTTAAGGGGTCAAAGATAACTCTACCAAACGTCTCGGCCAATTTTGGGTCTAAACACTTGAAATTTTAGATATAGATTCCTTGGACATGGATCTAACTTAAGAACTTGATTTGTGCCCAAAACAATAAATTTTAAGAGGTAATAATAGAGGTCAGAGTTTAAAAAATTACCGCTGCTGTCTCTACTAAATTATTCGGACAATTTCTAGTCTAAATATTTTAAATTTTGCATAAAGGGTATTCAGAGATAGGGCAAATTTTTAATCGGTTTGGGTCGAAAATTTGAGCTACCAATATATAGATGTATGTATGTATGTTTGCATGTCTGCCTAAAACTTTCGACAGAGGCGACGGATTTTCTCAAGATCAGTATCGTTTTGAAGCGCGACCCTTCAGACGACAAATACCGAAAAGTTGGCTAAAAACATTAATTTCCTCACTCTCAGTTGGGCACTTTTCAACAGGGAGGGTCGCTTTTTTCGCCGATATTTTCGAAAGTCATCCCATCTTTTCGATTGTCTAGCCTTATTTTAAACCTACGTCACTTCCGGTTTGCCCGTGGTCGTAACAGCAAAGACGTCACGTTTTTCACGTTCTTTTCCTCCTTCCCGGCACGGGTTCAAGCCTGCCTTCCTACTACCACTTTTTCTTTTGCTCAATGCACACTTCCAAACACTCGGGCAACGCCGGGCACCCATGCTAGTATATATATATATATATATATATATATATATATATATATATATATATATATATATATATATATATATAAGTGAAAATGTCTGTGCGTGTACATTTCCTACCAAATAACTCTCTTAATTCTCGGTCAAGATTTGATATAAAGAGTAGTGAGATGTGGAAAAAGCTTTGCAATTGGTTTTCGGTCAAAAATGTCGCTGTCAAGGGGTATAGTTAAACGATTTGTCCTTTGAGAACTCTACCAAACTCCTCCACCAACTTTGGGTCTGAACACTTGCAATTTTAAATGTAGATTACTCAGACATTGATCAAACTGCATAATTTGATTTGACCCCAACACAATAAATGTTAAGAGATAAAAATTGGGACACAGTTAAAAACATTTTACCTCTACCAAATTACCTCTGCCAATTTCTGGTCTAAACATTTGAAATTTTACATAAAGGGTATTCAGAGATAGGGTAAGCATTTGATTTTCAATACTGATCAATTGCATTCCTGTACAAAACCCATATTAGAACGCTTCCAAATATCTCCGTGTGAAATTTATAAACATCTGCCCAGCCGTTTCTGAGTTTATATGAAATGAACTCACGTATACTCACAAAGATCATTTGATTTAATATAGAGATAGACAATCAGATATTGAAGACAACTTTAAATTTTCGTATTAATATTCGGCATTAACTGAAAAATATTGCCTAATTTTAAGTTTCTTTGGCGTATTTAACAGGTAGTTTTAAATGTGCATAAAGTGACTTAGCTAAAATAAATGTTGTATCTTAATATATATATATATATATATATATATATATATATATATATATATATATATATATATATATATATATATATATATATAGGAACAAATAGTTTATAAAACATGTTAAAACACTTTGGAAAATAGTTAAAAACATATTTAATTTTAAAAAGGAAGCACAAAATAAGCGGATAGTCCTTAATCCGCGAAGTTTCGAAGAAATACTTTCCTTCTCATCAGAGGGTACGGATTAGCAAAATGCGAGATCGGATTTTGCTTGCAAAAGTATTTAATGGAACTAAAATTAAGTCCTAGATCTTACTTGGTAAAAAATAGTGAAGCAGAGGGAATAGAGGGAAGAAAAAGGTGATTTCACGTAAATGGATGGTCTGATGAAGAGTAAAATATCCAATAACGGTAAAATCAAAAAAAAAGTTGATTAAATTTCCATTTCCAGAAGTAAAATCAAAAGGAATCGCGTTATTAGAAGATGGTTCAAAGTAATCTAGAAGGCAAAATTCCGTGGAATAATTAACAAGGAAAGGAAAAAAGGGAACGTTTTTCGAAAGTCATCCCATCTTTTCGATTGTCTAGCCTTATTTTAAACCTACGTCACTTCCGGTTTGCCCGTGGTCGTAACAGCAAAGACGTCACGTTTTTCACGTTCTTTTCCTCCTTTATTAAAAGAAAGATAAATTGTGCGTAGAAAGAATAAAGAGACAAATTTTAAAACACTTGCTGCCAAGGCTGATTTAAGAAAAATTACACACACATATATATATATATATATATATATATATATATATATATATATATATATATATATATATATTAGTATCGTGCGGTTTTGCCCGGTAGTAATATACGCTTAAATATGATATTTTAATTTGTCCAGAGTATATACTCTTATAGAGTCATAATTTCAAAGGTAAAAAAAAAATATTTGGGTGCTGTCAGCTAGAATCGAAACCGAAAGCAAAACTGCAGCATTCAAAGCTGATGACGTTACTACTGTACGAAGTGGATGTATTTTAACCGATTCCAAATTAAAAATTAAAAATAAAATAATATGAATGTACAAAATGTATAACGATTTTTTCAATTTTGACCCATTTTAGACCTCTAGAGCTACTCTGCTACTTTTAGTTTCGGAAGAGTATTACCAGAAGCAAAAGGCTATATGTATGTCTGTTTGTCTATCTCCATCTTTTCAAACTCTATCTCTTCCGAAACTAAAAGTAGCAGAGCAGCTCTAGAGATCTAAAAAATCATTGGATTTTTTACGGTTCTTTTATGGGTATTCAGCCGGTTAAAATAGTTTTTAAGGGGGCAAAAATGGGTCAATAAAAACTTTAAGATCTAGGACTTTTTATCGTTTCATCTGCTATAATTTTATATATACAGGCAGCAAAGCAAAAACTGCGAATTTAAGCTAAATGTATTGTAACTGTTTAAACAATCTATACCTCATTTGATTGGCCTTTTATTCCTCTATAATTTTACCTGTTAATATTTGACTCTTAATTGAAATATTCTAGTGTTCACGTCCATTTAAAAAAAATAACTTCAAATGGAGGAGGCAAGAAGAAAGTCCGTACAATGGAAAATTGTTATTCAAATGTAACTTTAGTACAGTAACGCAACACAAATACAACAGAAACGCAATGAACTAGTTAATGTTTAGTAGCATAACCCTTCTGTAAGTTGAGAGCCTTCAATCTTTTTGGAATTCCTTAAATTAGACTGCAGCAATACTCCGAGGAAAGGGCATCTCATTTTCTTTAATTTTTTTTCCAAAGTTCTTCCAAATTTTAAATTTTATCATTGTGTAGCTGTTGCTGGATATAATGCCATACATTTTCAGGTTTGGGGATTGTGCAGGCCAATCTAAACACGGAATATCATGCTCTTCCGGGGACCTCTTGATATTGCAAGCTGTGTGAAGATGCATAAAGATGGGATTATCATCCAAATTCCGGCCAATGTACTGTATATATATATATATATATATATATATATATATATATATATATGTATTATTGTTGGAACGATTAATCGGAATCAAGATCAGGAATCGGAAAAATCGAAGCTTTTACGATATCAGAATCAGTATTGGAATCGGAAAAATTTGCCCCTATTTTCCGATGCCAAAACCGATTCCTTTAATTTTCTATTTTTATTCAAATTTGGTTAAATAAACATCGTTTAATGCTTATAGTAATAATAAAATAATAAATATTTATTTATTTAAACTTCCAGCAAGACTAAAATCTCTAGATCATCCCTTACAAGGGTGGTTTTACGCTTGAGAAAATATATGCACATTTAAGACGTGTCTTTACAGTAATTGGGACAGAATAACACTTTTATAGTTAAATATTAATAGATTTTTTTTTAAATCCGAATCGGTAATTGTATCGAAATCTGGAATTTAGTACGCAATCGGTAATTGTATCGGAATCTGGAAAAATGCTGGAATCGTCCCATCACTAATATAAATCTTAGGTCATTCGTAAATACATTCTTTGTACCATTCTTACAATTGATTATTTAATCTGTAGAAGACGATCGGATCGAACTTATGTTTAGCACATTATCAATCACATCGTTTGGCCCTTAATGGCGTGAAAATAGTTATTCGAATAATGCAAATGAGGCTGCATTTCATTTAAAATTTTCGAAATTACGAAAAAAAAAAGTCAGACGTAAAACGTTTTGAAGATTTTAAAAAATCCAGATTAAAAACGTCAACGACTTTCCTTGATGTTTTTGAAATACGTTGAAAGAAAAACGTTAATTTTATTCTGACTCTAACATCAAAAAACATCAGAGCAAATGTTTCTCTTTAGCCAGAATTTTTCTCGTCTTCAAAACTGACTATACAAAAATAAAATAAACTTTTTTGTTGTATTTTTGCTCATTGTTCCGGTTGGAAGTCATTCAGACTTGAAACACGTGGTGCAAATAAAAAATAAATAAAAATAATGAGTTTTTCGCTCATTCCTGTGTCCTCTGATAGCTTAAGGCTACTCATCCAATAGTATTAATATAAGAAAAGGAGGATGAAACAAGAGCAAAGTAAAAATTGTTACATAGCAATAAAACATCATGAAACGTTTTTTACGTGAATAAAATACAAAAAAACAGCAACCTTACATAAAATTATAAAGAACCAATATTCCGCAAAGGGGAAGTAATATGTAGTATAAATGCATGCACTGGTAATTTCTATCTCTATATCTACTATTACATAAATGTCACTTTGTGTGTGTGAGTTCATTCCTTATAGATTCCGAAACTGCTGAGCCTATCCCAACCGTTTTGAAACCTTTGCAAATTTCACACAAAGCTAATGTTTATATCTGCCAGTCTTCTTCTTAGATATGTTTTCTACAGAAATCCATCCGATAAGTGTCGAAAATTTTACAAATACGATCTTAAAAATAGCTTTTCTCTCTTATAGATAGAAAATAATTTTAGGAGAATAATTTACATTATGGCACTATCGTTTCTCGTGGAGAGTTACTTGGTTAAGGAACCCCCTGAGCATGCAACCAGCTCCCCGGGTGTTAGATACGATATCCAACGATAGGCACATGGAAACAGCAACACAAGGAGTCGATATGTCGTCGGCTATAACTGGCTAGCATGGGTCGCTTTTTGTGTTCATTGCGTCGTTACAGGCATCTTTCCATTGTCGTCATTAATGGCATGCTGGAATTTAACGCCTATAGAGAAATAGCGAACCAATGCATTTTTATAAATATATATTTATATTTATGAAATAAAATAGAGGTGGAAGGACATGAATACTCAACGTTTCGCCCGATTTATGCGGGCTTCTTCAAGAGGGATGGTCATTGACGAGAGAGTCGGAGGATTGGGGCTATATATAATGATGTGGGAGGGCAACGTGTTTTTCTTATGTAAATTGAAGAAGCCCGCATAAATCGGGCGAAATGTTGAGTATTCAGGTCCTTCCACCTCCATTTTATTTCATATCGTCGGATTTAATCCAGCTCAACAATCATTTATATTTATATATAATTTATTTAAGATTTAACAATGAGGAGCATATTTATATAACCGCCAGTTGAAACTAGAGTATGTTATGTCACGTCCGCTGACCCCAGAATGCAAGCTTAAACTGTTTTAAAAAAATAAAAAAATTGTATTTAATTCTCTCTTTTTCATTGAAAGAGAGAGAAGGGAAGTAAAAGAGAAGGAGGGAGAGAAAGCTATATATGTTTCATCGCCCATATTTTGTTTTTAAAATTATAATGTCAACATTGCTTGACTTTCATTGAGCACTGGACTCATAAACATCTGTCAATTTTGTGTGCCGACAGTTTTTACCTTTGAAAGATGTGTGCTGACTGAAATATATGTGTTTGCCTCCATACAAGTGCAGACTAAGTTAGGCACAAGGTTTATTAAAAGGGGCGCTCTTCATTGTGCCTCAACATTACACCGGCCAGTAGAGATAATCAAATATAAGCAAATTATTTTTTCTTCAAAATAAAGGCCCTGTCGGTGGGGCAATAGAATACACCGACTGCCTCCCTGCATAGGGTAAAAGTCCCTCAATGGGGGTCCTGGATATGACCTTAAACTATATCCAGTGGTAAGGCCCCAGTTTGCGGGCTTTGGGGAGTGTGGAGCCACCCTTTAATTACCATTGCTCCCAGGTCCACTCTCACCCGGAGTGGTAGTACCTGTTAGAGTTCCAACTATGGGTTAAATAGAAACCGATTTGAAAACAACAAATATATTCTATTAAAAAATGTTCTTCAAAATCTTTGGATTCGGCATTAAATAGCCCGAAAAGGGTTGATATGCCGTAAAACAAAAACAACCAACCAACCAACTTAAAAATAAAAACAGAACTACTGACATCTAAAGATATAGCCTAGTGACAGAGCATTCCGCTACGGATCGAATGATCCTCTATTCAAGTCCGTGTGTATCTCACAGTTTTATTTTATTTTTCTTATTATTGAGTTCAATCTATCTATCTATCTATATCTATATCTATATATCTATAAAAACAGAGATGTGTGTGCCACAGACGATTTCTGATTGGTTAATCCAATAATCACATCTCCTAAAAAAGTATAGTTCTTACGCTCTTAACTTTACCATAAAATATTTTGGTCTTATTTATTGTCCATCTTGGAAGGGTTTAATTTTTTTCTAACTTGCCATTTACAAATTAGAAAAATACGAAAGTTACAGACATCACAATCCAACCTCTGACTCAACGTCCGCCATTAACACAAGAAAGCAAACGCTGGACAGATTATTAGTACTACTACTACTACAAACAATACAGCACGAAAACACGCGCACACACGCACACACACTCACGTCCACTACCGTCCTTGGCTACGTCACGTTGTTATGGCAACACGATAAATACACAGTAAATTTGATTTTCTTCATTTCTACGCAAATATTACGCAAATATAAATCATATAGAATATCTGTATGAATATAATTACACGTAATAGTTAAATAAAGATGATCATCGTATAAGAGAACCGAAAAAAAAAACTAATAGGGAATTTGTATAAAGTTGTATTTTCTTTATAAATAAATAGAAAAAAGGGGTGTTGATAAGACTATCGATACTTATACAGTTTAGTGACGACATTAAAAAATGGAAATATTGAAAAAAAATTTTATTGTCCGTAACTGTTATAGACTGAAGTTCTCCGAAAAAAACTTCTTACAGCGAAAAACAATTATTTATCACGACGACGTCAACGTGGCCATTTTGGAAATGTACCTAGCAGAATACCTCCATTTTAGGCCAAATTTCGCAATCTAGCCTTTTTTTTTCTCGCCATATTGAGATGCGCACAACACATCTGAAATTTTTTTACGTTTTTTTTTTTTTTTTTTTAATCTGCAATTTTTTTGCGTATTTTTTTTTTTATAAATAAGAATACTATTGAATATGCAAAGAAATTGAAGAATGCAAAGAATTGAGGAATTTTTATACGAGATTATTTTCGAAACATGCTCAGTTGGACACGCATGGATAACTTCGAAACTTCGTTTATTTACTTCTGTTACAAATTAAAAAAAAAAAAACACCCCCAAAAATGGCATCTGTCTTCGCAAAAAAAAAAATAAATAAATCTCATTCTGGTGGGGGGGAAAAAGGGCTAGATTGGCCTAAAATGCAGGTATTCTGCTATGTACGGCAGTTACCTGCCCTTGGGGAATTCCTGGGCCTGCAATAACATTTCCAAAATGGCCACGTTGACGTAGCCGTGATAAATCATTGTTTTTCGCTGTAAAAAAAAAAAAACTACTTGATCAAATGAAGTGAAATTTTTTTCGGAGAACTTCAGTCTATAACAGTTACGTACAATAAAAATTTTTTTTCAATATTTCCATTTTTTAATGTCGTCACTAAACTGTATAAGTACCAGACTATCAATACACACAAAAAAATATAGATTTATTTTTGGGTAAAGTTCCCCCGGGTTTTCCTTTCACTTCAGTAAATAATGGTCTTTTGTTATATATCTGGCGTACTATTATCTTTATATATATGATGTTTATGTTTATATATAGGTATAAGTGATAGTGTCTGTGTGTGTCGGTGCGTCTGTGTGCATTTCCCTACGTTAAAACTCTGTCAATTTTAAGCCTACAGATTCGAAATTTGATATACAGGGTACTGAGATTTGGGAACATCGATGTGATAGGTTTTCGACAGAAATTTGGCGATTAAGTGGTCAATATTCAACAATTAGACCTTTGAGAACTCTACCAAACTTCTCCTACAATTTAAGGTCTGAACACGTGATATTTTATATATATAGATTCCTTGGACATGGATCTAACTTATTAACTTTACTTGATCCCTAAACAATAAATGTTACGAGGTCATAATAGGGGTAAAAGTTTTAAAAAATTGACCTTTTTTTTTTCCTAAGCAAACACTTCAAAACACCTGGGCAACGCCGGGCACCGATTGCTAGTTTACGATAAAAGAAGAGGTACTACAGAAAATCGTTTGCATATTTTAAAATTTAGCATGAGTCAGAAGTGACGTTTCCGGGATATTCATCATCAAGCGCAAATATCAGCTGATGTGATATTGTAAACACACACAGACGGAATTAGATGAACGACATTATCATTATTATTTTTAAAAAATTTAATTGTTTTATTTGCGAATTAGACCGCCGGGAAACTTATTCCTCGTAATATATAATAATCAATAGAGGAGTATTCCATAATAACACATACGCAATATGCATAAATTAAAATATCATCCTTAAGCGTATTGTACGGCCAGGCAACGCCAGGCGACCAATTAGGCAATAATAAAAATTTTTTAACAATCAAACCTAAATAGCATTTAAGCTAAAAATGAACCGTGACCTTTTACAATACTATTTTTATTAGTGGTGTACCGCGTTATTAGCAGATAAAGCGTGCTTAAATTCAGTATCCTTAAATAAAATAGTTAGAACTTATATGAAATTTTGCAAATAATCATCTACAATAAAAGCATGAACGTTATTAATTCATATGTAAGATTGAACGGTAGGGTGTGTATTTACTATGTGCTACAAAATAAAGCTTAAAAACTAAAATGGCTTTACTAAAACTAATATCTACTATTATATAAAAAAGATGTTTGTCTGTGTGGGTGCGTTTGTTTGTGTATGCGTCTGGGAGAGCGATATTGTTTTATCAAAAACGGCTGAGCCGATTATTTTAAATTTCACACTTAGATACATTATATACCGGGTAATGTTCTTGAATAGGTATTGCATCGGAATGTCTTCGATAAGTTTGAAAATCGATAATTACAAGAAACCTTCTCTGCCACCAATAGCAATGGCCAGTGACTCCCTGTCTGAGAGTACATCTTTCAAACTGCTTGGCCTAATGTTCACAGGAAACATGAGCTGGAACAATTATATTGAAAACATTGCCAGGGCCGCTGCGAAAAAGGTAGGCTCTCTCTACCGTGCTAGAAAACTACTGACACCTGAAAGTATCCTGTACCTCTATAAGGCCACCATTCGCCCATGTATAGAGTATTGTTGTCACATTTGGGCTGGTGCATCTGCTACTAGTCTCTCCCTGCTAAACAAGGTTCAAAAAAGAGTCGCCAATCTGATAGGCCCTGGACTGGCATCTAAGCTTCAACCTCTGTCCCATCGACGAAACGTTGCATCCCTCTGCTTGTTCTACAAGTATTTTAATGATGAATGCTCTGAAGAACTGCAGACACTTGTGTCCCCACGACGTAGACACCCTCGACAAACCCGACAGGCAGCTAAATCCCACCCCCACACAGTAGAGATCCCTAGTTGTAAAAGATCTTTCTACTCCAGTAGTTTCTTCCCCAGTTCCGCTAGACTCTGGAATTCCATTCCAGGTTCCTGCTTTCCTAACTGTACTAACATGCAGAAGTTCAAGTGCAACGTGAACCAACATCTTGCTGCCCAAATCCCCACATAGAGCCCCAGTAGTTGCTGCCCCTGATAGTAGCCCCCTACACCAAAGTGACAATGTGCCTTGTTTGGGGTGAAAATGTAATTAAAAAAAAGAAAAAATCGAACTAATCCGATTAAAGAAGAAACCGGCGATTTTGATTTTGATGTTAACATCTTACACAGCCTAAAATCACAAGTTCATTTGAAGAGTTTTATAACCACGCAAGGCCAGAGGGTTTTTGGAAGACAGGGCGCACGCGAAATGAATGTTTCTAGTTAAAACACAACTGCACAATGATACTTGTCTTTTTATTTTGACTTTAATTTATTATCAGTCATTATCACCGTTTTCTTTTTTACAAGAGAACAGTCCGCTTAGCACATAAATACTCCCTGGGCAAAATATTATTATAAACTCGCCGCTTCAAATCTGCCACTATTAGATTAAAAACTTGATCTCTACTTGGTTCCAACTGAATTGGCCTACGGCGTGAATATTAGCACATATAATGAAATTTCTCTCTGTTGCATTCATTATATATATTCATTATAGAAATTTCATTATATATGCTTATGGGCTTAAATATTTTTAACCATTTCTTTCACATACGTCGTTACTGACTATTAAGTAACGCAAAAAGCGACTGCTCTACCAATAGTATTATATGTTTATTATGTCAGATTTATGTTGTGCATTTAAAAGAAACGCCACAATAATCTCCGGTTACTTTTTCAGAGGACACAGCACCATGAATTAAGCCTTAGCTAAGAGTCTACGTGGGTGAGCTTACTGACATCAAACAAAGACCAACTTTTTTCTACCCATTTTCCTCTAAAATACCTTAATTTAAAAATGTAATTCCCAATAGTACGTTCACTTAAAAACAACTAATACGCTTCATCGCTTAAGGCTCGCTGTCAAAGATATCTGACCGCTTATGATTAATCTACATCACTTCGAATCAGTTCCCATGATAAAATCTCCGGATATTCTAGCACTAAGTTAAAACAAGTCTACCATGCGAGGTCTCTCTTCACGAGTGCAAATAAATTACTTTTACCATGACTAATTTCTGTGCAAAATTTCTAAATATCCAAGACGTGTTTATTGAGTAATATGCGAACATATGAACGGATGAACAGTTTGGATGAAATTGTATCCCTATAATGCCACCTAGAGGAGGAATCAGAGTTATCCCAGAAAATCGGTTCTGGCCAAAAATTTATTTTTACCATGACTAATGTTTGTGCAAAATTTCAAAAGTATCAAATGCGAGGTTATTGCGAAAAGAGCGAAGAAACGAACTGACGAACGGACGAACAGGGGTAAATTACTAGGCCCAATCCATCCTCTGTCGGGGGACCAATAACTTACATTCATCGATCGCAACTGAAAGATTTTACCTGTAGATATACAGAGAAAATTACATCCTGAATATTCTCTAATCGTTTTAACATGATTAGATACTTCTGACTCTCTCTTAAGCAAACATATGCATAATTTACATCTCTACGTAACGCCAAATTAACGCGTTGGGAGAAACCTTAACTTAAATATACTTTAAATATTAATTAGCCTGAGTGACCGGCGTTGCCCGGGTGTTTTAGGTGCGTGTTGCGCAAAAAGAATTTGTAGTAGGGAGGCAGGCTTGAACCCTTTACGCGGAGGCGGAACAGAGAGTGGAGGTGTGTGTAAGGGTGTTGGTTGAGCAAAAAGAGGAATAAGAAAATTGCGAGCATAAAAATTAAAAAAGCAAAAAAGTGGTAGTAGGCAAGCAGGCTCGAACCCGTACCGCGAAGGAGGAAAAGAAAGTGAAAAAAAAACAAATAAAACGTGACGCATTAGCTGTTGGGCCTATCGCCAAACTTGAAGTGACATAGGTTTAAATTAAGGCTAGACAATCGAAAAGTGTCCAGTTGAGGGTGAAGAGATTAGTGTTTTTAGCGAATTTGTCGTTCGAAGGGTTGAGCGTCAAAACGATACCTATCTCGAGAAAATTCGTCTCTTCTGTCGAAAGTTTTAGGCAAACATATATGTTACATGAAAGGGCTGTCCCTCCTCATGTAAGTGAGAAGACATACTAGATAAGTGAAAATGATATTAGGATAAGGCTAGAATCAAAACCTGTAGGCAAGTGTTAAAGATAATGGAAAATGAAACGTTAGAAATTAAGTCCATTGTGAATGCTATTAGAAATAGTTAAATATTGTTTATGTCGGAAAAAGAGTTGACTGTCTATTCTTTTAGAAATCTAGATATAAATTTATCAGTTAAATGAAGGCAAAATGCGAGTTAAAATATATTGTTTCAAAATAGGTTAGAATTAGAATTGAGGATTCTTTTGTTTGCAACAAGCATATTTGTAAAGCCACGTGAAAATTAGTCACGTTGATAAACACATTTCTGAAGTCATAAACAAAGGAGATTTCTCATAGGATTCTCTGGGTTCGAAGTTAGAGTCAGTTAAGAGTTGAGCAGTCAGGAGTTGATGAGAGACACTCAGTTGGAGAGGAGAGTCCCTTAGAAGCGAAGGGAGGAAAATATACCATTTAAAACAACGTTTGAATTCCTGACATCACCGATCGGTCGTTTGAAGAATAAAGAAACCAACTATGTTTGTAACTCGTTTCGTGTAAATGTGTTTATCATCATCATATTCGGTAAATGTGTTTATCATCATCTTGTAAGAACTCTTGTATAACCCTTCCAAGGTTATGTGTCCTCCTCTCCTCTGTATTAAGAACTTGCATCATATCTCCCAGCCCTATTAATATGGAGTTACCAATAATTATCCCAGGCTGTATAAATGTCTCCCTCATTATCATCGTCATCTGTTCTGAGTCCCTGTTATACATGTTCCGTTAATGTGTCCCCAATATGTATCTCTTTGCAACATACATACATACATACATACATACATTTAGACAGACGGGTTAGATTTATATTATAGATGACGTTTATAAGTTCTATATTTTTTCTGTAATGTACTTTTTAATATTGAATGAAATAAACAGATATTACAAAAGAAAATACCCTGAGAAATAGAGGTAAATTTAATGCCCTTTAGTATCATCAGTTACCTTTGCTGATATAAACGAAAATTTTAATATAATTTTAATGAACTTGGTATTCTGAGGGCTTATATTAATTGCACTGTTAATCTATTACACTTTTTCGATTCTGAATTTTTATTCGATTATAAAAATACTTTTTTTATTCGATTATACAAGAATAAAAAGTCAGTGAATATAGTTTAATAAGTGTTTAGTCAAATTCAATGCAAATCTGATGTATTTGAAATTTATATGGGAACTTTATGGTCATATTGAGCTTTCCAAAAATATATGTAAAATATGACAGCGAAACTGAAATCTGTGAAATATTTATACATATGTAATGTTAAATTTTCAAATTTTGAATAATTATGCATTTTCACGAAGTGCTTTCAAATTCTCTTTACTTATTTGAGTAAAACTGAATTTAAATAAAGATAACTCACTGAATCAACCAGCTTCTTAGAAAATACATTTTCTATTTAAATAGAAATTACAGACTTATTAGAATATGATTTACATCGAAATATGAAAAAAAAAACTCACCATGCCCTCTTTCGTTCGATACAAAGCGTTGGTATATATTTAATAAATATATTTTTATTTTTAAGCACTATCGTTTTTCATTTCTTCTTTTTACGCATTTTTATTGGTCCCCCGACAAAAAAAGGGTAGGCCTGTAAATTCACCCTAGCCCGTCCGTCCGTCCGTTCGTCTGTCCGTACTTTTCTCAATAACTACGCCTTGGAATTTTTTAAAGTTTTGCACAAATATTAAATAGGATATGAGTAAAAATGTAACAGAACGTATTCCGGGGAAACTCCTGTTGCCCCCCCCCCCCTAGGTGTGACTTTCGGATTACAAATGGCTAAAATTGACACTTTGTGCTTATAAAAAAAAAATGATGCTTTGGATTTTTATAAAAATTTCTGAAAAGTTATAACTAACTAATTTCTATATAATTTTGTTTGTTTATATATCGCGATAACTCTTGCGTGTGCCCCAAGGGGTTTTTTTATGGCTAATAAAAACACTCTAATTTTGGGACTATTTTACGATATTTGTCCAAAATTTTCTATGCATGTCTATTTAGCAGTTTTGCATAGTGCTGAACTCAAATTTAAATATGTTAAGACCTTGCTGACTTTTGGGGCTAAATGGAGGTGGGGGAGGGAAAATTATAGACTTAGTCATTTTTTTTTATTGCATGGTGCAAAACTCAAATTTACATATGTTAAGTCATAAAACTGCACCGTTTGTTCATTTACGCCAGGATTTGATTCCCCTGGGCAGTTTGGGGGCTAAATGAGGTCGTGCAAATGCTGAACTAAATAATTTTTATGCCTCGTTCACTGTGCACTCACGGGGGACCATGCATGCTTCACTTATTTTCTATTGTCTTCAAGGTTGTGCTGTGTTTACATCGTTTTCGATTCTTACACGCTAAGTACAATTCTTTAAAGATTATAGAATATCGTTTAAGATTACCCAATGTTCCTTTTTCTTTATCATGTACAAGGAGCATGCTTAAATGTATTTAAAAAATAATATATTACACAATTAAAATCTGTAATTATAATTAAACTAGCATTTCAGCCCAGCGTTGCCCGGGTGTTTGGAGGTGTATGTTAAGAAAAAATAAAGCAATTAATTTTTGTTAACTTTGACCACTATTATGACCCTTAACATTTATTGTTTGGTCTCAAACCAAGTTCTTAAGTTAGATCCATGTCCAAGGAACCTATATCTTAAATTTAGACCCAAAATTGTCTGAGGAGTTTGGTAGAGTTCTCAAAGGTCAAATCGTTGAATTTTGATCCCTTAACAGCAAAATTTCTGATCGAAAACCGATTACAAATATTTTCTCTAATCTCAGTACTATGTATATCAAATTTCTAGTCTGTAGACTGAGTTATTGCGTAGGGAAATGTATACAGACAGACACACACACGTTCACTTTTATAGATATATAGATAATACTAGATATTCATTCAGGTGACTTGTTGTCTCTTGTTTCTATGGAAGACAACACTCTTTTATGATGACTCTAAAACTTGGGTTTAATAATTTCTTAGTTGAAGATAATTTTCCTCTGACAGAAAGTAAGCATCGCTATAAATGACAAGTGTAACGAACGATGCTAACAGTAGGGATGACTGATTTGTTTAGTGATGTAGGTCTATCTGGACCAATGGAAGCGCTTAGTCCAACTCGGCGAATGTGTTTAAACAAAAAAGAAGAAAAAAATTAATGGAACGATCTATAACTGATGTAAGTTCATAAAGCCATTACGTGCAGAAAGTGCAGAATTTCAGATGGCTAAGCATCATGTGATCAAGAATAGAACCGCGTGCGATTGCAAAACAGATTCGTCGGAAATACCACTAAGATAACTCGGAATATTTCTTATTGATTTTTCAAGTAAACGTGAGTAAAATGTAAAGGATACTTCTAGTAAAGCTTACTTCACCTCAAGTTGCAATGCAAACGAAAATAAATCTTCTGCATTGGACACGTGTAGTTATCTATATAAAATACATACAACTCTTTCGGCGACCGGACATCTACTTTAAATCAATGTCAACGAGAACGATTTCCACAATAATGTTCATATTCTTTCAAGTAATTAATGTTCAGGTGTATTATTTGAATTATTCGGACTACTGTTCACATTTAAGCTATTATTTATATTAGTTTTCGGTTTATGCAATCTCTGATCTTCTTCATGTGCGGTAATATGTTCGGAATTTTTTATATAATAACAATACAAATTACCAATCGTGAATTCAAATCTCCCACACACGAAATTCACACGTCCTACTAGGTGACAATAAATTATATATATGTAAAGCGACAGATCATTATAACATCAGCGACCCTGCTGTTTTAACAGCATTCATGACGGCTCTCCACATTGTAGGACAAGTAAAACGGTAGTTTCCCGTTGCTTTCCGTCTCAATTCGGTTGTGCATTTCCCCCAATTGAGCTAAACGCGCCCCCAGATACCAACCTGAAAATTTCTACACCTCGACGTGGTACATACAGCGCCTTCCTTTCCCAAATGGTCACCCATCTGGTAGGGACCACGCCTATTGGTGTTTAACTTCGGTGATCTAGAGAAAACAGGTGTTTCAACGTGATTATGCCGTATAGATAGAGAGAATTAAAAGAATACATTCACTTTGGTTGCTAGGCTCACAATGATTAAGCAAAGCTAAAAAAAATAATAAATAACCATGACTCGGTTTGAAAATCAAGAAATAATTAATAGCCATTACTCGGTTTGAAAATAAACATCTTTCTCGTACACTAATTGGGTATTGTTGGGAATCCATGAACATTTCAGGAAATAATTTACACGGAAAACGATCTATGATCTTGGTATGTATACATTTTACAAATAAAAATCCATCATATACTATTTATATTGCGTTGAATCATTATTGATGTCTTAAAATATACCATATAACTTTAATTACGTATATAAATAATAAAGATTTGGAAAAATGTACTGCAGTAATAAAACAAAAACTAAGCTTCATAAATTTATAAGAAAGTATAGAGAGCTTAATGTTTTTAAAATGTTAATAACATTAAAGACGGCATAAGTGCAATTGAATTGTAAATAATACAGTAGACTTCAATTGACGTAGACTTTTCCACTCTTGTTGTTATCATTAGTTTGTATGTAATCGTTTTTTGACATTTAATAATAAGACAGAATATCAAGGCATACACACGTCGACATTATTGTTACTTTAAGGATATTATAATACCTTATTAAAATAAACGTCACTGATTATAAAAAAAAATATAAATACGCATACAAACAGCGTGAAAATACTGGATTACATCAACACTAACGTCAACAGTGTCTTTGGGAATGAGAACGTGAAATACACGAAAAGAAAGAGTAAGCATTAAATACACTCACAAGCAACCAGAATGCAATACACAAATACACTACTTGTTTATTCTCATTTTAATACTTCAATATACAACCATTTCATAATCTCCTTTTATTGACGAAGGGTTATATTAATACCAAGAGATTATTTCGCTAGTATAAGGTCAACCCATTAGGATACCTAGATGAGATTTAGTATCGGGATACTTATATTATAAGTCTTATTTTGCATGTGTATTTTGAACGTGGAATTTGATGTACAATGTTACTAGCATTTTTATCTTTCAATCTACCATTTTATTTAGAGTAATATTCCGGTTTTACAAGTGTTTAAACTATTCACACCTGGCTGGTTAACAATTCCAACCAGATGTATTTGACCTAAAAGTTTCATTTCACAGCGTGAAAGACTGAAATAAGATTAAAGATTTGTAATAATATTGCTTTGTATTCATGGGCTTTCCATTAATTTTTTGCCAGTAGCTAGCGATCGGTGTTCTTTCCTAAGGATTTTGTTGCAATAATTCAACCAAGGACCTTATTGAGCTTTGCTCTTTATCACTGGAGAAGTTTGTTAGTACTTCTAATCTTCGGACTGTCCATACCGTGCGACTTTTCATAACGTTTCTTGCTATATATTAGTCCCCGCCAGTGCATTCAGAACGACTTTTTATAAAGAGAACATTATGAAATTCTCTGCAGTCTCATTGGAATGAATATACTCCTCAAATAATTTCCAAATTATATACAATAAAAATAATGATTTTTTTTACATATGAGTCAGCACTTACCAAAGCCCATAGACCACGAGGTTAAAGAGTGTACAATAGTAACCGTTAGTAGTGTAAAATTGTTAAATTGAATTACTTAAGAGGAATGGCTCATCAAGAACTTGTTTACGTTGGACTTGAAGACGACCATATTGTAGTCAGATGGAAACCAGGCAAACGAAGACAGTTCCGCGAGTGTGCAGTTCTAAGAAAGAAGCTTAGTTCATGGAATCTGCGTTTAGGTTTTGGCATAGATAAAAAGGGGGGTTATTGATAGTGTTTTCAGATAGACGAGTGTTTCTTGTGAAATTGGAGCTTAGATGAACACTTGCCATGAAAATAACGATAAAGCAGAGACAGTCTGGCAACATTTCTTATGTGAGACAAAGGTTGCTGAGAATAGAAAAGGGCGTCCTTTACTAAGCTACGAAGTCTATTTTGAACTCTGTCAAAGCAGGATTTCTTTTTAGCAGCCTCTGCCCAGATGTTGCAACAATACTCCATCTTTGGACGTACCTGGCTTTTATATACGTAGAGAATTGCATCAGCGGTGAGATATCTACTGATAAATAGAAGGGTTCCACCATTTTTCCAGATATCTTGGCAACTGGTTTGATGTACGTGTTTCATTTCAGATCAGGAGTAAAAGTCAAGCCCAGAAGCTTGTCAAAACATGGAGCCTCCCCAAGAGAGCCGTTCATTTTAAGTGATCTACATGCTTATCTTGGTCATATCAAATTATACAATTCGTAAAAAGTTAAAATACATATTACTTTACTGTTTTCCACGTCGTAAATGTTTGTTTAGATTATATTACAGTTATTTTCATAGATATATAATTAACCGAATAATTTGACTGAGGTAAGGCTAGAGACGGTATTTTATGCGCTGCATATTTCATAAGCGCCAATAATTTGAAGTGCCAAACTGTTATTTATTGATTGTTTGAAACGATAAGGTGAAATTGTTGGCACCTTTTGAAAATATGTTGATGGAAGTTAAAATTACAACGCTCAATATATTCTTCTGTATACTGCAGATAATGCATCAAGTTTATCTCGCATGATTACACTAAGAAGCGATCAATATCAACTATGGGCGTGTCAAAAGTAAGCGCTTCTGCAAAATGCTTCCTTGTATCTGTATGTTTATACTCCGTAATTAGTGTGTGGAGATGTTACAATTATGAGCGAATTGAATTAGATTACTACATGTATATAAAAAAGAATTTTATGAAAAATGCATTACAGTAAAACAATGGCCCAGTAGCACAAAAACAAATACTTAAACAGTGTATTCAATAAAGTTGTATTGTTTAAACTATTGGAACTAATGTATTGCTCTGGAACTAATGTATTGTATTGTTTAAACTATTGGAACTAATGTATTTTTCTGTAACTAATATATTGCATTGTTTAAACTATTGGAACTAATGTATTGCTCTGGAACTAATATATTGTATTGTTTAAACTATTGGAACAAATGTATTGCTCTGGAACTAATATATTGTATTGTTTAAACTATTGGAACTAATGTATTTCTCTTGAACTAATGTATTGTATTGTTTAAACTATTGGAACAAATGTATTGCTCTGGAACTAATATATTGTATTGTTTAATCTATTGGAACTAATGTATTTCTCTGGAACTAATGTATTGTATTGTTTAAACTATTGGAACTAATGCATTGCTCTGGAACTAATGTAGTGTACTGTTTAAACTATTGGAACTAATATATTGTATTGTTTAAACTATTGGAACTAATGTATTGCTCTGGAACTAATATATTGTATTGTTTAAATTATTGGAACTAATGCATTGCTCTGGAACTAATGTATTGTATTGTTTAAACTATTGGAACTAATGTATTGTTCTGGAACTAATGTATTGTATTGTTTAAACTATTGGAACGAATATATTACTTTGGAACTAATATATTGTATTGTTTAAACTATTGGAACTAATGCATTGCTCTGGAACTAATGTATTGTATTGTTTAAACTATTGGAACTAATGCATTGATCTGGAACTAATGTATTGTATTGTTTAAACTATTGGAACTAATGCATTGCTCTGGAACTAATGTATTGTATTGTTTAAACTATTGGAACTAATGCATTGCTCTGGAACTAGTGTAGTGTATTGTTTAAACTATTGGAACTAATGTAGTGTATTGTTTAAACTATTAGAACTAATGTATTGCTTAAGAGCAATACATTAGTTCCAATAGTTTAAACAATACAACTTTATTGAATATTATTCTCACAATGTTTCGAGAAACTTGTAAGTTGTGTTTTGCGAATTTTGTAAGCTGATGATTGTTCATTTGATCGTTTTAAATTTTTGTAGATATTTTATTTTCTGGCGATTTGTTCTTCGGCCCATACTACTGTATCTTGTCGAATCAACGTTCATTTCAACTTACCAGCATATGTTTATTACATTTGCGCATGCGCAAACACATTTATATATTGAAGTTCTTTAATGTTTAATATTTCTGATGTATCTGCCGATAGCTCAAACGATAGGATGGAGAGCAAAATATTTTGATTTCGATCTTAGCTGATAGTACCCAGTTCACGTTTGTAATATTGAAAATTGGCACTATATATTAGGAACATTAAAATATTCATTAAAAAATAGGATCTGTTATAGCAAATACGACATCTGCATGAATTTAAACAATATTTAAACGTATTTTACGACAAGGCAAGACTTCTGTGATGTATAGTAAACTGAATTAACACCGAATTTTTAACCAGATATATTATCTTTCCACTTTGATATTTACATTTCAGAGACTTACGTAAATATCTTCACGCATCTCGCGCACATTTACTTACGCACTAACAGAACAGCGTATACCAACGAACACATACACACAGAGCAAGCACGCATACACACATATTCACAAAGACATGAAAAATATATAACATTCCTCTGTATATTCTTTACCATAAAACACGAGTTGTATAAACTGACTAGATTTACAAAACTGTTCATTTTGTTAGCGCTTACTAGACTACGAAAATAAAAAGAATACTATATTGACCTCAGTGTTTCAATTATTTTTACTTTAGTAGGCAAACGCATTCGTTTAATCTGATTGATGGTCCTTCTTGGTCATAACATTTTATAAACAGTGTATATCAATAGTCGACTGGTATTTGTAATTACGTCAAATGTTATCGTCGCCCAAACTGGTTAACACTACATATTGCTACCCTCAACGTCTAGTAGATGCCCCTACCTAACCATTCATGTCTTGGTTGTTTTTCAACTTAGAAAGTTAAAATATTGACATTTTTAAAGTTTTGCATTATTTGAATTTAGATTGGTATTTTCATCTTGCTTGTGATTTTACAGCTGAGCTGATGTAACCTTCGAGCTTCCCGGATGTATCTTATTATACTTGGGAAATTTAATGTTCCACTAGTAAGCTTATACGATATTTCGAATTGAAACTAATATATAATAAATATGGATGGCCTGCTTTTTCCATCAGACCAAACGGAGTTATGGAGTTATTAAGGTTTTTATAGTCTGTCGCATCTATAAGCCTGTTACTTAGATCTGATTGTTAATTAATAGGGCTATGTCAACAGCATATGATTTTCATTGTGTTGACTCTCTACTATATATTCGACACAGTTAGACACCCTTAATCAACTGAGAACCATATTACTCTTTTAAAAGCGTATCAGATATCAATATATACACAATCGAGAGCAAAACAATGAAAAGAACATGATGTTGTTCTAGCGCTATTAATTAACCTACAAAATAATTTTTTAATGACAAATCAAGACCAAAGATCTGGTTGTTAATTAACGACGTTATCCTTTGAATATCATGTCAATGAACACAAAACTAGGATCGTTTAAAAAGATGTAAACCTAACATATAGATAATTATATGCGGAATAACAATGTAAGACAAATAGTAAACCGAAATAACAGTTTATAAATAGTTTTTAAAGAAAGACCAGGACAAAACATCAAACTCTGCAGTCTATCTATTATATATTATCCGTTTGAATATTTCAAGAAAATATATGTTAAACATTTCTGTTTAAATTACTATTTTAATTTTAATTTAATATTATAAATAACTAGCCTAGATGCTCGGTGTTACCCGGTGTTGCCCGGGCGTTTGGAGATGTGTGTTGAGCAAAAAAATAAAACGTTGTAGTAGGCAGACAGGCTCGAACGTATGACGGAAAGGAGGAAACGAAAGTGGAGGTGTGTGTAAGGGTGTTGGTTGAGCAAAACAAAAAGGAAAACTGCGAGCGAAAAAAAATAATAAATAAATAAGATTAGTAAGCAGGCTCGAACCCGTAAAGCGCCAGAGGAAAAAGAGGAGGAAAAAAACCAACGATCTTACCGATGTGTATACCGAGGTTGTGACGTCTTGGGTGGTCGAAATAACGCGTTTTATGCGTAGTCGTGGATGCGAGGGTTGAATGACTTGCAAAAAATATCAGCAAAAAAAACGACCCCCCCCCTGTAGAAAACTGTCCAGTTTGGAGTGAAGGAAGCAATATTTTTAGCCAATTTGTCGCCCGAAGGGTCAAGTTTCAAAATGATACCGATCTCGTGAAAATCCGCCACCTCTGTCGAACGTTTTAGGCAGACATACAAACATACATACATACATTTAGACAGAGAGGTAAAATTTATGTAATAGTTGATCACAAAACAAATATAATGATTTAATGATGTAAATAATAAACGCCTTGAACAGTTCATGCAAAAGAAAATATACTAAAATGTTCATAACAAAGAAATTAGTTAAATGTTGTTTTGCTACTAATATATATTTATTGATGTAACAGCAAATCCCTGGCCTATTGTTATGTGGACGTGACCTAGTGTGTAAAAGAGTTGATTAACAGTCAGTCCAGTTCTTTTAGAGTTTACTATTAAACTTCTTTCGAGATATCTAATGAAAAAAGAACGATCTAACAATTATATACTTTTATGAGTGATGGGACGAGCTCAGTGTAACATGAATACTACATTAGAGTAAAAGTTTACGTAATAATATTTGTCTACGTAATAATATTTGTATCCTCGAACAGACAGAAAGAAAATCACAAAGGATATCACATAGTTGAATATCAATAACTTTATTTTCTTTTTCTAAAGAGTCTGCAGGAGTCGAATGGTAATTGATTCATATATGCAACAAAAAAACAAGTGGGTTTAATTATACCATGTTCTATCCGCACCCTCGACCTTCCTCTGTATCCTTATTTCTTGCTTGAGGTAAGTAATGAATGCAATTGTCAGAAAAATTGAAAATGCTCTTCTGATCTATGCGGTTCGACTCGCGTGAGTTTTATCAGATTTGATATATATGACCGGAGGGAGACGATATTCCGGTCATACTACTATTACTGGCAAGATAATATAAATTATCGACTAAGAAACAAACACACGCTTACACAAATATACATACACTTAAACAACATATATATATATGTGTGTGTGTTTGCTGGAATGACACATGTTAAATGAATTAAAAATATATATCACTACACATATACGCAGAAACACACCCACCCACCAATACGTTTATATATACATACATATATATATATATGTATATATATATATATATATATATATATATGTATATATATATACAGGGTGACTAAAAAAAACAGAGGACATTCAATTGTTTTTCTGATCATTTTACAGTCAACGGAGAAAAAAGGCCAAAGACCCTAGTGTTTTCATGTGATGTTTTGAATATAATAAACTAGTTATGACCAAAGTTTCATTTCATTCGGACAAAAAACTACGAAATGGGGCCTAATTAGAGTTGGGGCCCGTTGTTTTGGATCACCCTATATATATATATATATATATATATATATATATATATATATATATATATATATATATATTGGGTGTATTTGGGGGTATTTACTTGAAGTGACACATATTAAATAAATAAATATAACCCTTAAAATCTAACGTGAAACATATTTATGTTAATTTGTTTCTTGTCATGAATTCCTAATTCATGTATGCATTTATTTATATGCACTGACAGTTGGAAAACCTTATTTCGGCTTTTTTATAGCTTGACTAATATTTAACCATGGGTAGAATTTAATAATTGTTACTTATCACTTCCCCTTCGTGTGGAATCCACATACTCTTATTCTTCATTAAGTTCAACAAGACTCTCACCCCCTCACTTGTGCTGACGAGGGAACTGTAGTTATATAAACTTAATTTGGTCTTTAAAACGATCGCATGTTATTCCTTGTTGTTGTTGGGTTTTTTTTTCACTTTTGGATGTGCAAAAAGACTTACATTAAATTTTTAATTAGAATTTCTTCCTATTCAATATCTTTCTAGCTTTCCATCTTTATATATACACAAACACATACATAAGCAGAAGTTTTTAAAAATCAGGAAATCATTTGCATATTTTAGTAGAGTAAGAGTTAACTACGGCTTTTTTTTTTACATGCACGTTACATTTATTTCCTTTTTATTACTTTTCCGTAAAACTGACTAAAAATTGTTTTTCTTTTTCTAAAGGTTTCATCGTTAATCACCAATAAAATTCTTCCGAATCATAAGCAAACTTATATACTTGTGGGCAACGCCGAGAGTCAAGTCAGCTAGCGTATATATATATATATATATATATATATATATATATATATATATATATATATATATATATATATATATATATATATACTAGCATTTCAGCTCGGCGTTGACCGGGTGTTTGGAGGTGTATGTTGAGAAAAAGAAGCAATCAATTTTTTAACCTTAACCCCTATTATGACCCCTTAATATTTATTGTTTGGGGCTCAAATCAAGTTAGTAAGTTAGATCCATATCCAAGGAACCAATATCTAAAATTTCAAGTGTTTAGATCCAAAATTGTCGGAGGAGTTTGATAGAGTTTTCAAAGGCTAAATCGTTGAACTTTGACCCCTTAACAGACAAATTTCTGGCCGAAAACGGTTACAAAGATTTTTCCAAATCTCAGTACACTGCATATCAAATTTCGAGTCCGTAGACTTAAATTTGACAAAGTTAGTGCGTAGTGAAATTTCGAGTCTGTAGACTTTAAATTGATAGAGTTATTTCACAGGAAAATGTACTCAGACACACAGGTGCATGTGTGTGTGTGCGTGCGTGCGCGCGGTCGAAATGGAGAGCTCAACGGATACAATGGATATTGTAACTCGAGACTGTCTGCACTCGAATTTGAATGATTTTTTAGTTGTTAATTCCCTTTATTTTTGTGGCAATTCTTGTGGCCAGGAGGTAAATGCTTAGCAAACAGAGTCAAACGTGGCTTCGTGACTGAGTTCGAACCTCTCGACCGTTAGGAATTGTCATCTTCTACACTGATGATTGCGAAAGCATGAAACACTAGTGTCTATACGTTTAAAAATTATTGTTATTTATAGTTGTTAATAGGATTTTTAAACAAAAAATTATATTATATTCAAATTTCGGTAATGTTCATTTACCAATAAAATCAAGGTCAAAATTAATTGACTCGGTTAATTAAGCTTCATGATTATCGGTTTTCATAATCGAGCATGCATATAATATTTTTTGCAAAAATCAAGATAAAATGAGAACATCTTATTTTGTATTTTCTCCTGCGTTACATTTGGTTCGTAACCTTTTGGATAATTTTAAATATTATATAATTTAAAAATATTCCAAAATAGCTAATCTTCAGACGTCAACATACATTATTTGTACATATGTTATATAGGGGTTTCATTGAGAGAGTCTTATTATAAGTGATGTTGTATCTTAGTGAGAGAGATGTTGTTGTAAGAGAGATTGTTCGTTTTATGATGTTCCATATATATTAAACTTCATTACTTAGAAGTGTTGATATGTGAAGCTCTTAGAGTGAGGAGATAGTGTTCAGACAGTCTTAGTGTAGATATCAGATGTAGATTCACATTGTGGATATGAGATGTGTATGTCACGACATTTTATAACACAGACATATAATAACAATTCACTTTACCTTTTTGTAAGAATCACAAACACAAAGACGAGCTTTATCAAAACTCATGATGGGTTTATTTCTTCACGACCGGCCGTGGTTTTCATTATCAAGAATTCAAAGCTTCACATTTTCGTTTCAAAGTGATCGTCTCGCTTCCTAGACGTTCGAATTCCCAGACCCTCTCTGAGTTTCTCACTGACTCTATCTCTAACTAACTAACTCTCACTTCCTATATTGATAAATCCATGCATGTCCGGCCACGTGAGCAAAATTCACGTTGAAACACATGCGTGACTTTACACGTTTCCGACATTATGATTTCCCAATAAACTATTTTTTTCTTTGATGTTTTTACAAAGGAATTCAACCTACATATCTAATTTATTTAACCCATATTTTATTATCCACGTTCTTTCTAACAATTGAATAGTTTATTTGTTATTTATTTCATCAGAATTAAGAATTTACTGGACATTCCATTTAAACCTATTGTTCTTTAAAACTTATATCCAAGGTTCGATTTCTGCTTTCTCTCATTTTATTTTCATTTTAAGTAATCTCTCTATTTTTATACTTACATGAAAAGGGGACAGCCCTTATCATGTAACACATATATGAATACATAATCTCTAGTTTTAGAGAACAAGAAATTGGATCTTTCTATATAATATTAATATAATATAAGAAATTGGACTTTACTATATAATATTGATATAATATAATACTAAATCGTAAATGTACATTAATCAAAAGTTCACATTTAAGCGTATTTTACGTCTTGGCAATGCCGGGCGGTCTGTTAGTTTAGTAATAAAAGCAAAATTGTAGCAAGAATTCTAGATATAAAGTATCTCTGTATTTAAATCTTCGAAAAGAGAGATACAATTTTGCGAAACCTTTTTGATGGGGCTTTTTGCTTTGTATTTCTGACATTCATATATGTAATTATAATTAAACAACAATTAATCTTTATGCCTATATACACTATTGAACAATGCTTACGCAATCATCAGTTTAGGGGTAACATCCCTTCGGTCATAAGATTGGAACCAGCCATGAAGCCACCTTTTGTTCCGTCAGGGACGCAAAACATTTGCAACAGGAATAAAGGGAATTAAGAAGTGTTAAACACCGTTTCGACAATCTAGAGTGTTCAAATGAGCGGAAGTCATGAACATTGTACAGACGTTAGTTTACTGACTTTTAGTTATTATTTCCCAGACATAAACTTCAAATTCTTAAATGGTTTGAATAGTTATAATTAAACAATAATAATTCATTATACTTAGAAACCTTAGTGTCTCATACTTGGGCAATTATCAATGTAGATACTTTCCTGTTAATAACTCTGATATATATATATATATATATATATATATATATATATATATATATATATATATATATATAATTATTTTCTACTATAATAATTAAATACCTACAAACACTAGTGTTTCATCCTTTCGGGAATCTTCAGTGCAGAGTGTCACGATTATTACCAGTCGAACGATTCGAACCCCGTATCACGAGACATCTCTGGCTCGATTAGCGGAGACCTAATCCATTCGGCTACCATTAACCGCTTGAAATAAATTTGAATTTTAAACATCTTAATTTTAAGTGTTCATTTTACGGCAGGCAGACAGTGATCTAATCGTTATACGATGATCTACGCATTAGAGCTAAATTGACCGACTTTTAATTCAACTGAAAGTGCTCAACGATAAGAAACAAATTTCTTAAAGGGGCTGTCATAATTATTTTCTACTATATATATATATATATATATATATATATATATATATATATATATATATATATATATATATATATTGTATTTTACAATTTTGCGTTTATTACTTTAATTCACTGGATTGTTATCGAATATGTTGTATGTCATATTATTTGTATGGAAATGATAATAGGATCATTATACAAATATGTTCGCGTTTCGTTTACAATTTTGGTTAATAGAAGTGTACCACATTGTTGTTCTACGTGTATTTCTTGGTATTTTGTAGATATTTAAGATGTATTAATGTAAACATTAATCATTGTACAACTGCGGTTCTTTTACGGATTCCCTAGATTCGATATTCGATACACACACAAACACACACACACATACAGACACACACACACACACACATATATATATATATATATAAGGCAAACATATATACGCTCGTTGTACAGACACGATGTTACAACCCCAGAGAACTGTTATTTGTCCCATTTTTATATGTCTGTTGTTCAAATGTATCTGTTGTCATAATGTTTATACCACTAGACATTACACTAGTCAGACACACGTACGTAATATATGCACCCATCCATGTCATACATAACCCCGAAAATAGAACATAATTCTGCTGGTGCACTATACATACGTCACACACACCTTTCCCCCGTGACGTAACAGTAGAGCTATGAATATCTTTAAATTTTAATCATATTCTTCATGTGGAACAGTGATTGGCTATATGAGCAAACAATTGTTTTCTGATGTGGTAATCATCTAACTTGTTTAACGAACATAAACAGTGACTGTTTGCAATGAAGAATAAACCAGTAAAATATTTAAAGTATATATATATGCATATATATATGTGTGTGTGCATGTGTATACATACTGAGAAAAATCGTTGGCTATATTCGTTGATGATCTATATATATAAAAATGTAACTCTTGGTTCGTTCGCAATTAATAGTCTAAAGAACCACTGAACGGATGGCTTCCACGTTTTGGTATAATATGTTTACTATACCCATGTGTGTTTTTATATATTTCTTTTTAATTATAACATTATATTTAATTTTTCTATAATAAATAGGTGGTTTTCTTTGTACCGATAGGCCATTTTTTTATTTAGAGAGAATTATTTTTTACCGCTTCCCGTCACGTGACCAGTGTTTCCAATTTAGCGGTTTTCCTGCTATATCTGGAGATTTCGTTTGCAATCTAGCGGGGAATTTTAGAAAATCTGAAGATATTTGGCACCGACACACCCGCAATTTTAGATTAAAAATAAAGAAAAGCGCTTGAAAATACTTTAAAACATAAAATGCTTGTTCTATAATGAGTTTAACTTAAAAGTGTTAACGTTCTGATATGTTGTTTGTCTAATGTATTCTCTATTGGGTGTTGATGCGTGTATACATAAATTAACAGTTTACAGAAATCGTTGTCGGTTGGAACACAAGCAAAAACATGCCTCAAATTTTCCTTCCATGCGTCCCTCCATGCGTTCAGAAATTAAAGGTGATTCTCTACGGCGTGAATTATATTTTGATATAATTTATTTTTTTGTTAAGTTCTTTCCAGAGTTGGCACAGTTTGTATGAGATTATATTTTTCTTAATCGACCCCTTCTGACTTCTATGGGCGCCCGTCATTAAAATAAAACGCATAATTGTTGCGGATCGAAACTGATCTCCCACGTATCAAAAATCTATCGTATCTCAAAATCTATATTTTTAAGACATCATCACTAGACGTTACCTAAAGATCTTTGCTGGGTATTTTGTCACGTATTTTTGCTTATATTATGGTTAGGTTAAATTCCATCTGCCAAATTAACATCAAATTAACATTCCTGAGAACTATTAAATGTAAATAGTCAACTTAACATAACTTTTCACATCTTTAAAATATTTCCATCCATCAATTATACTTTTACTAATCATAATAATCGACTATTATAATTTCGCCATAATAATCGACCATTTTAATAGTTTCCTGTGTTTTCCGGTAACTAACAACATAACACTATTATATAAATATCTATGTAGTATGTGTTTATATGTGTGTGTTTTAATGCATAACTATTTTAAATGAACACATGATTACTTTTGAAATTACATTAAAATATGTACATTTTTTTTTTGCAATTAGCGTAACTCCCATAGGCTGTGAGAGTGTCATATTAAATCTCATTGTCTATCAGGATTGTTTGGTGTGTCTTACAACTTATCTAATCAGAGAAAATCCAACGGTCAGATATATTTTATATATAAATCACAAGAAATACTTTGAAAATAATTCTATAACCACAAGCATTATTTTCATAAATATATTAAGAAGTCACCTTACATATTTCCGGTTTTACTTGGAGGTAACAAACCGCCAATACTAAAGGGAAACATAATTAAAAAAGGTCGGATCATATATTAAATAAGTAAAGGAAATTGACGATTTGGCAGGATTGATCCATTCTTGTTAACTCTTATGATATCCGGTCTTCTTGCATATATGAGCTTTTCTGCCTCTACCTATATGTGCCAGAATATTTTATGATTTCATTTTTCAAATATTTGTTAGTGTTTTTTATATTTTAAAGTGTTTACGATGCCGTTGTTTGGATAGTACCCAATTTAATTGTATCTTCACCTGAATGTGTCTGTTCAATATATTTTTGAGGACTAGTTTGCTGCGTTGACTTAATATGTGGTTCATTGTTTCGCCTCTTTGTTTAAAGTTTCTAAAGCTTCCGTTTTCTCTGTCAACCTTAGTTTTTTATAGCTAACTATAATCGTTGTTAGTTGTGATTCAGTTCCTCCGTTGACATGTCCATCTGTTTGCATGAATTTGGTCATTTATCAGCCTTGTGAATCGTCCGTTTAGCAGTTTCTCTTTCTATTTTTCTTTCATCGACTTTTCTCTTACTTCTCTGTCTTATTCATTTTATAGTTACGGTGATTAGTCCTTTTTTTTGCTTGGTGTTATATATTTTTCTAATTCTTTTCTTGTGTTATTCAGAAAGTATTCCGTACTAACTAGTCCTCTTATCCGTTTTTCTTTCTTTCGGCCATTTTTCACCATTCTGTTGTGCTTCATTGCGTTAGGTGATTCATTTCCTGTTCTTCTGTTCGAGATGCTTACGTTTTACTTCGGGCCAGCCTATGATTTATCCAGAGTATCGTCTTACTGAAACTGCATATTCCTTTTTATCTCAGTTGTATAATTTAGTTTTTAAGGGAGTCCGTGTTCTTCTTTCGAATTCTTTTCTAAATTTCTCTTTAATTCTTGTTGATTTCTTATTTTCTGGTCCCAAAATGCCTGATATTTGTAGGTGTAATGCTCGCCTAGATTCATTATTCCATCTTAGATTCGTAGTGCCGTATTTCTTACCGCCTGCATATTTTCTTTCTTATAACTAAGAGTTACGTTTTTCCATTCTGAATTCAATTCATATATCCTTCAATTCAATTCATATATCCTTTAATTCAATTCATATATCCTTCAATTCAATTCATATATCCTGGCTGAAAGTTATGTTCATATTTTTTTAGATTCTCGTTTTCATTTTAATTTGTTGTGAAAGGTTTAGATCGTCCATATGTTTCGCCTGTATTAGTAAACTTGAATGCTTGAAAATATCGATAGTCAATACGTGAAAGGTCTGGAGAGTATGGCAGATGAGGCAGAGTTTCGTAATCTAATTCGTTAAACGGGTGCAGGATCGGTTTAGCAACGTGCGATCGAGTATTGTTGTGGGAAGAATTGGGTCTTTCCTGTTGTTTCTGTTGCTGGGTGTTGTTGTCGAATTTTCTGATGCCTTTCATCCATTTGTTGACAGTAATTCTCCGCCGTAATGATTTAGCCTGTATTAAAAAACTGTAACGAGAGAGACCGCTAAACAGTCAGCATAACCTTCTTTAGGTTCCTCTCTGGCTTCAAGAAATGTCATGGAGCTTTGTCGGCGTCGAACCACTGAGATGAGAGTCGCTGGTTGTTGTAAAAAATATTTCATCGCAAGTCATAATCTGTGTCGAGAAACGGGTCGTTCTTGTTGCGTAAAGAGTGAGAATGACACTTGTAACAGCGTTTGTTTTGGTTGTTGTCAATTAATGAGGCCCCCATTTACCAGTTTTTTTTTTTTTGTATTTTTAATCTCTCTCAGGTGGTTGGAAATCGTCATATACGTTACATGTAATTCAAAAGCACATTCTCAAACAGTTGTGCGTTAATTGGCTTCGACTAAATTTCTTAATTGATCATTGTCAACATCCGATTGCCGACTACTGCGCTCATCATCTTCAAAACTCAAGTCGCCGCCACAATTTTTTGCAAAACTGCTATTGTTCTGTGCCTCCAGTAGTGGTTTCTGGACTAAACGCTTCATTGATATAGCGATATGTTTCAACAGCTTTTCAGCCTAGCTTGAATTGAAATTTAAAAAAAAAGTGCGCGAATTTGCTTTTTTCGTCTTGTATTCAATGTTCTGGAAAGATGACAAAATTGTTTTATAATGATTATAAATTAAACGATTAGATAAACGAAAAATGATCTTTAAAAGGATGTGTAAAGTAAAGGGATTAAAATGTAAACTTATTTGAAAATACATGATGGGACTGTATACACGTTCGGATTCATTTTGCATCTTAAAACGTAGCATCAATTTTATTCGTACCCTAACGCATCGTGCACTGATGATTTGTTCAAAATCAAAATTGGATGAGGAATGTAAAATGATTACTGATATCCTATCCAAGAATGGGTTCCCCCTGGATGTGATTAGATCAGTTATGCAAAGAAAATAACTGAATTCGCTGAAACTAAAGTGACTAAATGTCCAATATGTCTTCGTTTACCATGGTTGGGGAGGGACAGTAAGTGAGAAATTCGCTAAACAAATCAGCTCAATGAGTCAAAAATGTTTTTTGCTTCAAATGTGTGTGTTATGTTCTCTACTAAAACCTTAACGCCATCCACTCGAAAAGATGTATTATATATATATATATATATATATATAGTTTTAACAAAAACCAAAACACCAACGAATGGATTAATAGCAACAAATAGTTGTTGTTAAAACAATATACGAATGCTCAATTATGAAATATGATAATTTTGTTGCTTACAGTTTAAGTCATCTATTTTTAGCTTAAAACTTATTGGTACATGAACGATTACTAAATTTTCAAACCCAGTAAAATTCGGAATACTATAAATGAGACATATATATATATATATATATATATATATATATATATATATATATATAACCACGTTTAACGGTGGGTTACTAGTAAAACGATAAAGTTTTGTGCTGTAGAATTATTTTCTTTTCAAAATAGTCACCACTATTTTCAATGGACTTTGATGTGTATGGGTGCCCGGAGACTGCTTTGTCATAACAGTGTCGTTCGAAAAGGCAGGTATCATATATTTTAACTAGAAAGTTGCTAAACTAAAAGGGCTATAGTGATACAATTAAAACAAACGACATTTTGTGCCCAAACATTTATTCTCCACATAGTCATAACCATTATTGCAAGGAATTCAATAACGCATATCTGCTTCAGGCGCATGTCGATAACAGTGGTTACTTTCTTAGAATTAAATATAGTCTATAACTGCAGAAGATATATTTAACTTTTAAGTCATAAATGCATAAGCTCAGTTGCATTATCAATACGATTTGATCTAATCGGGTCGATTTCATCTAATCGGGTCGATTTCATCTAATCGGGTCGATTTGATCTAATCGGGTCGAGTTGCGTTATCAATACGATTTGATCTAATCGGGTCGAGTTAAAATATAGAAAGCGTTGTCTTTGCAACAGCCGTGGTATATAGATATATAGTAGACATTGAACATTATATATATATATATATATATGTATGTATGTATGTATATATAGCAAAAATTTTTACCATATTAATAAAACGGAAATAAATATTTCTTAGTTTTTGTTTTCCTTGAATAATAAGTCAGAATGCTCCCCTATACTTTTAGCTTGCAGTCCGTTACCTTTATAACTAAATAATCCATATGTTAAGTCGTTTTTCAAAATAACACGCCTTGAATCGGATATGCATACTTCAGTTTTAAGATATTTTCTCCCCATGTGTCACTTACAAATGAGAGCACATAAATAAATGAGCACTTACAATGTCTTCACTTAAATATTTTATGCACATGATGTACATTTCATCAAACGTGTATTTCTTAAAACTGCACGCCTGTGGAACTCTCTTCCGATTACCTGCTTTCCAGCTGGCTACAATTTGATTCTCTTCAAGTCCAACGTAAACAAGTTCTTGATGAACTATCCTCATAAGTAATCCAATTTACAAAATTTTCAATACTTATGTATACCCATTAACCCTTATCCTTGAGTGGCCTCCGGGCCTTGATAATTGGTGACCGTTTTGTAAAAAGAAAAAAAAATAAGATATATTACAGATTTTAAAGGATAATAAGACTTTATGCTACCTAAATTTTCTGTCACTAGAGATTTAATACAGAGGATGAAAATTTCATACAAATTATGTATATTTGAAGTTTTAGGGAGTTATACCCTCAAAAATTATTTGGTCTTTGATAACTCTTGCATTTTCTTCTTGATAAATTAAACACATTTAGCTTTTATACATATTATCAAAACACCACCGCACACACACACGCATACACACACACACACACACATATATATATATATATATATATATATATATATATATATACAGGGTGGCTGAAAAGTCCCAGGACACTGGCCGAAAAGATGTTCGAAGTGCTTTCACAGAAAGATTTGGAAAGCCCGCGCCATCAAGAAGTAATCTGTATCTGTGGGAGAAGAAAGTTTTTGAAACAGGTAGTGTTCTGGATCAGGCAAGAAGTGGCAGGCCTGAAACACGAAAGGAAACGTGTGCTGGTGTTCAAGAATCACTGCAATACTCCCAAGAAATCCACCAGAAAACGTTCTGCTGAACTTGGAATACCAAGGGCTACCATGATGGATCATATGAAAAAGGACTTGGATGTCAAAGCTTATAAGCCATGTGTATAGTGTCCTGGGACTTTTCGGCCACCCTGTATATATATATATATATATATATATATATATATATATATATATATATGCATATTTATACATATATGTACGTATAGATAAACAATAAAGAATAGATGAGGTAAAGAAGTAAATGTGCAAAAAACGAATACTTGCTATAAAGCAAACCTATAAACGTATTAGAAGCGAGGAGCTAGATGAGAAACGAGAAATGTTGGTAATGGAGGCGGTAGAACAACAGGAAATTCAGAACAAAAGATGGAAGAACAAGTAAAAAAAGAAGTTCGATTCAGTTTATCTTAACAAAGATCTATTAGGTTTATTTTCGAAACGATTCCTATTAGACTACTGTAGCCTCACTTGGATTAGTTTTGGGGATTTCTTTATGGAAAATTTATTGTTTTGGAGATTATTTTCGAAATCTCTATAGAACTATTCTCACCATACCCCGATTACTTTTCTAAGCTGGATTATCTTTTCCTTTTTAATTTATATATATATATATATATATATATATATATATATATATAGTAGAACCCCGGGATATGGTGGTCCTAGTATACGTTTTTTTTTTTCACGTGACGATGTGGAATTATATTCCAAAATTCGTGAAGTTGATCATCTTATAATCTATTCCTTTAATTCAGTTGACTTATACAATTCTTGACAGTATCTGTGTTTCGTAGCGTCAAATCAATCACTTAATTATTATATCAATCAGTAAATCTATTAAGCCCTGCAGCTTCTCTTCCAATTTTCGGATTTTAATCATGTCAAATCAACCTCATTTCCTTTTGACTGATTGATTGTTGCTATTTCTTCTGATGAGTTAAGGGCATAATAGATTCAATGATTGATATAATAATTAAATGATTGATTTTGCGCTACAAAACAGATACTGTCAACAATTCTAAAAGTCAACTGAATTAAAGGAATAAATTATAAGATGGTCAACATCACAAATTTCGGAATATAACTTTTTGTCATTTATTCTCTATATTGCTCTGTAATTACATTGAGCTTCTTAAACAAGGATTGATATATATTATAAGAAAATATATTTCTACACAAATAAATAAATATATATATATGTATATATATATATAATGATAGCTTTATGTATATTAATTTTTAGTATAGTTAATATGAGGTAATTTCTTAATATAGAAAATTAAAAAGCATAATTAATATGTAAATTATTATTAATAGTATAATTAGTTAATCATTGCCGTGACGACTTGCATATTAGTAAATATGTTGATTTTTGTTTTCTGCCCACTTTTTTTGTCCTGAGTAAATGCATCAGGAGAGTTAATGAAAAATATGGCAAATGGCATTGGGAATTGAATGGAAAGTGTGTATGTCAATAGCTACAGTATTGATCGGTTCTAGAATCATATGACGCTATTCCGAATTTCAAGCGGATGAGGGAACATAGTAAATATATTAAATCCTATATTACAACATGTAACATTTAGTTGATGGAAAACTGGTAACATTTTAATCACTTGATAAATCGACGTATAGCGCCAAAAATCTCTTAAAAGCGACGTTTATCACTGTTTCTATTTCTTAATATTATATTGCCAGAAATATAATTTCCATTAAAACACAGTAGCTTGCAAATGTGTCTATTTTAAACAGATGGTCGTTAGTTTAGAGACAACGCGCGCTGTCCTAAATCAAGACGCCTAGGAACATAAAAGCAATTTCAATGAGAAAAATCTTTATTTTTATTTTTGTTTTTATTTTACAACCGAATCTGATTCTCATTTTATCGATTTATTATGTCGTATAAATGTCTCATTGTGTTTTTATAAATAGAAATGGTTTTGGCTCGTGTTTTATTATTTACTAGCAGAAGGGGAGGGCGGCTTTGCCCGTGCGTAAAATACGCTTTAATGTGATATTTTAATGTGTCCAGATTTCGTATATATTATTATAGAGTATATATTATTATAGAGTTGTAATTTCAAAAGTAAAAAAAGTATTTGGGTGCTATCAGCTAGAATTAAAACCGAAAGCAAGACGGTAGGATCCAAAGTTCAGTACAGTACAACTGTTCCAACGAGACATGAATATGAACTGATTAAAAATTTAAAATAAACCAAGTTGAATGTCCAAAATGTTTTCCGATTTTTTACCATTGACCCATTTTTGACCCCTTAAAAGCTATTTTAACTGGCTATAAAACAACGGTCCGTACAAATTTCAATCATATAAAGCCATTATCGCCGCTCTACGACTTTTAGTTTCGGGGGAGATAGAGTTTGAAAATATGAAGACAGACAGATATACAGCATTTTATATATTAGATTTTTTATCTGTTATCATTTTTTTGTATTTCTGTTTTTAACTATCTCCTGAACCTTTAAACTCATTACTTGAAATGGGAGACTGTTGTCAAGGTCGCTGTAAAATGGTTGCATCATTCTACCGCTCTTGAAAGTGTCTCACTTTAGACACAAGCTTCTACTTGTATAAAAACCAAATACGTCCTCAAATGAGGTATTGTTGCGACGGTGCGAGTCTCTCTCTATTGCACTGTTATTTTCATTGAAAGCGCTCGACTGAGCGTGAATTTATGGTCCTCCTCCTCTTAAAAATTAAAAAAAAATCACAATTATTCAGCTAGTTACAACCACTGTCAACAAATTCATATAATCTCTAATTCATATAATATGAACAAAGTTTGTTTCCTAGAACTGCACGTCCGTGGCACACTGTACCATGGTCCTACTTCCCAGCCAGCTACAACATGTTCGTTTCTAATTTTAATTAACCAGGTCATTATTAAGCTGCCATCTTAAACAATCTAATTATACCCAATTCCCATCGCTACAAATAACTACCCTGTGGTTTCATAGAAAACCTTACAATCATTAACTATTATCGTAAGTGATCTTTAGGCCTTGTTAATTGGTATAAATTGTAAAAAGAAAAAAAATAAACAAAATATTGTAATAATAAGAAAACGAAAGAAAAGGGCAAAGAAACTGTAAATTGTATTGGTCATCTTTTGCATTGCGTTACTACATAGACTTATCCCGGCACTATGGATAATTAGAACCACGACAGTGACTATGACTAAGCCTGCAGCAATTTTACTTACGTCTTGTTTGTTATCCTTTTTACTTTAGGCTTTTTAAAGTTTCAGCGAAAATAATATAAAATAAACTCATAAAAATAATTTTCGAAAAAATTATTGATCTTCAAGAAGTGAAACATGCATGGTCCCCCATGAGTGCACAGTGAACGAGGCATAAAAAAAGCTCAGCATTTGCCCCTCCCCATTTATCCCCAAAAGTCCCCAGAGGTCGTCAAATCTTTGTGAAAATGAACAAATGGTACAGTTTTAGGCGTTAACATATTTAAATTTGAGTCCAGCACCATGCAAAACTGCTAAATATACATACACAAAAAAATTTCGACAAATATCGTAAAATAGTCCCCAAAATGGTGTGTTTTTATTAGCCCTGAAAAACGCTTGGGGCACACCCAAGAGTTATCGCGAAGTATAGACAAATAAAACTCTGTTCCATCTGCCTGCTTCCCACCGGACTATAACTTGGATGTCTTCAAGTCCAATGTTAACAAATTCCTAATGAACCGCCCCCTTAAGTAAACACTTCATCAAATTTCAACACTAACGTAATGTACTTGCAATAACCCTTATCCCTGAGTGGCTTCTGGGCCTTGATAAGTGGTGATCACTGTGTAAAAAATAAAATAAATAAAATAAAATTATATAGAACTCAGTTAGTTACAACTTTTCAGAATTTTTTATAAAAATCCAAGACATCAATTTTTTTATAAGCACAAAATTGTAGTCATTACACCCGAAAGGCATCCCTAGGGGGCGCAACCGGCGTTTTCCTGGAAAATCCGTTCACTTACTTTTTTTACTCATATCATGTTTAATGTTTGTGCAAAATTTCAAAAAGTTCTAAGGCGTAGTTATTGAGAAAAGTGCAGACAGAAGAACGGACGAACGGACAAGGGTGAATTTACAACTCCACCCTTCTTCCGCCGGGTGACTAAAAAGGTTATTCTTTCATAGAGTTTTCCTGTTGTGAACGAATTGTAAAAGAAAAGGAAGAACAGAACAGGTAGTATAAAAAAGAGGTGTTCAAGGGGAAATCAAATTGCGTGATTGAAATATGGCAGGGACACATATTTTGTACTAAATAGCATTTGTTGTCATCTTTAATCTTTTTAATACCGATGTTTTTACTCATGGCTTTGATCAAGAATTTGTAGCAGTCAGCCTTTAAGTAGGATTTCTAAACCTATTCCACTTAAACACATTTTCCACCATTTCCCACATGTAAGCATACTTTTTTTCTTGACTCATCATTCACCATAGAATGTTCAATGATATTTATATGCATATCAAAATATGCACACAGAACCAACATAAATACACAGATACACAGGTACATAGACACACACACACACACATATATATATATATATATATATATATATATATATATATATATATATATATAAGAATCCAGACATACAGAAATGTATATGTATATATATATACATATATATATATATATATGCATACGCTAATACATATACATTCAACCTCATATCTACACGCACGTTGGTATATACACATATATACATATATCCCCACATTTATATTTCCAGATAATCCCATATACATCTATCAATGAATAACATTCTGTCTACATAATAACATTGTAAACCGTTTATTATTTGTATGAAAGAAAACTTTATTCATTTAAGATATAATTTCCAAATTTATAATTTAGAAAGCAGTCAATTAGATACATTTAAGTAGAGTTGCACTTTTTATCCCTTTTTTATTGTTTATTCATATTATACTCCGCCCTTTCAATTCACAGTTTCTTACACACACCACCAAGTTAAACCAGTATATATATATATATATATATATATATATATATATATATGTAGTTAGTTATAAAATATATATGGCGATTAAGCTACACTGAATAATCTGCGTTTCATCCACTCTAGGACTCTTCAGGCTTATGCGCATAAGCCTGAAGAGTCCGCGAGTAGATGAAACGCGGAATATTCAGTGTAACTTAATCGCCATATATATTTTATAACTAACTAACTAGCTCTACTTACGTATTAAGCACTTTTGAAGTAAATACTTAAAGTTTACGAATAAATTTATACTTTCGTATATTAATTTTATGGGAGTAAATTAAGTAGTTATATATATATATATATGTATATATATATATATATATATATGTATATATATGTATATATATATATAGATATAGATATATATATATATATACACCCACGCACACATACGTATCAGCACGTTTTCACACATTCGTTCATTGACATTCATGTCAATGTTGTTTCTTACTGTTTTTTTTGTTTTTTTTTTGTTTTTTTAAATTTTCACCCCATACAAGACACATTGCCACTTTGGTGTAGGGGGCTACTAACAAGGGCAACAACTACTGGGGTACTATGTAGGGATTTGGGCAGCAAGATGTTGGTTCACGTTGCACTTGAATTTCTGCACGTCAGTACAGTTGGGGAAGCAGGGACCTGGAATGGAATTCCATAGTCTAGCGGTTCTGGGGAAGAAACTGGAGTAGAAAGATCTTTTACATCTAGGGATCTCTACTGTGTGGGGGTGGGATTTTGCAGCCTGTCGGGTCTCTCGAGGGTGTTCAGGTCGTGGGGGCACATGTGCTTGCAGTTCGTCAGAGCATTCACCATTATAATACTTGTAGAACAGGCAGAGGGATGCAACGTTTCGTCGATTGAAGCTTAGATGCCAGTTCAGGGCCTATCAGATTAGCGACTCTCTTTTGAACCTTGTCAAGGAGCGAGAGACTAGTAGCCGATGCACCAGTCGAAATATGACAGCAATACTCCATACCCCATAATGGTTGCCTTATAGAGGTACAGGAGACTTTCGGGTGTTAGTAGTTTTCTAGCACGGTAGAGAGAGCCCACCTTCCTTGCAGCGGCCCTGGCAATGCCCTCGATGTAATTGTTCCAACTCATGTTTCCTGTGAACGTTAGGCCAAGGAACTTGAAAGACGTACTCTCAGATAAAGAGTCGTTGGCCATTGCTATAGGTAGTAGAAAAGGTTTTTGTAATTATTGAATGAAACTAGTTTAGTCTTGACGGCATTGAACGTGACCACCCATTTTTGTCCCCATTCCACTACAGTTTGGAAGTGATCTTCTAGTGTTTCTGCCATTTATTTAGATATGTGTTCATTTGTTTTCCTGTCGTATCTGTTATAGAGTGTGGTGTCATCAGCATATATACCCATCTCAGAGGAAATTTTGTCGGGGAGGTTATTTATGAATATCAGGAACAGTAGAGGTCCAAGGATAGACCCCTGGGGCACTCCCGCATTTATATCATATTGTTTAGATGTACGACCGTCGGGGACAACCTGGATTTTTCTCTTATCTAAGAAGGATTTAATTATGTTAAGTATTCTACCAGTATGATCTAATCTTCCTGAGGAGACCCTCATGCCATACCCTGTCAAAACCCTTATATATATCTAGAGCTACCGCTCTGCCCTCCCCCGCTTTGTCCAGTGAATGGTATATACGTTCAGAGATTACAGTTAGGATGTCTGCTGTGGAACGGGCTTGTCTAAATCCATATTTTTTGTCGGTCAGAAGCTTAGCATCTGTAAGGTGACGGGCTAGAGCATGGTTAATTAAGGTCTCAAATATTTTGCAAAAAGTGGGAGGAGGCTAATGGGGCGATAATTTAATGGGTCAGTTCTTTCGCCAGAATTCTTGAATACTGGTACCACAGAAGCAGTTTAAAGTTTTATATATAACTACTTCGTGCATTATATTTGTTAGTTATAATAACGCTTGAAATATAAAAAATAGCAATAAAAATATTAAATACAAAAAGTAACATCGTTTTTCATGCTTCAAAAATCCCTTATAACTTTTAAATCACTATATATATATATATATATATATATATATATATATATATATATATATATATATATATATACACATATACACTCTAAGTGGATTTTACATGGCGTATTTAGAGAACAAAATATTTATAAATAATATAAAGCCCCTACCCTACGGGACGGAATTCTTATTTTAGCTGAAAATAATTAAATTGTACACCAACTACAGTACCTGTTTAAAAAAAACTCGATCCTTAAATTTTAAGTAGAGTTATATTATTATTATTATTATTATTATTATTATTATTATTATAATTATTATAATAATAATAATAATAATTATTCTTATTATATTTTTTTTTGTCCTTATCGGCGTGTCCAACAAATCTTTTACCACATCTGTATATAAAACTAACGAGCATAAACTCCAGCCTACTGAAGTTTAAAAGTGAGTGCCTACAAATATACAAAATAGCCATAATAAAAAAAATATTAAATCGCGCTAAAATGATATCATCCACAAATAGCACTGTTCATTGAAATAAAAACATTAATCAAGTACTCATCAATAATCATTTACCTAATTACATTGTTGATGAACAAATAAAACAAATACTACAATCCCTTGAAAACCCTAATAATAATATTAGCCAACACTGCAGCGCAAACTCCATTAATATATTTTATCAAAATCAAATGACACCTAACTTCAGAATCGAGGAAAACACAATTAAAAATATCATACGTAGATACTTGATGCCTTTTGACAGTAATTCTAAAATTAAATTTATTATTTATTACAAGAAGTTTAGAACACAAAACCTTGTGGTTAGAAACAACTCCTCACCGGCTATAAAAAAGTTTGGAACCAACCAATGTAGTGTATCATTTCAAATGTGATATTTCCATTAAAAAATTAAAAATTCTTGACGCGTCATATATTAGAACCATACAACCCACTATAAATGATATTGCATTCGAGAAAAGCAGTAACGTTTTAAAATGCAATTAAAAATATACTACGTAGATATTTGACGTCTGTTGACAGTAATTCTAAAATTAAATCAAGTAGTTTAGAACATAAAACCTTGTAGTAAGAAACCAATGTAGTGTATCATTTCAAATGCTCTATGGGAGAATGTAACTCCGAAAATAATACATACATTGGGCACACAACGACGACGTTGTCCCGGCGAATAACCATGCATCTAAATAATACTAGTGCTATATATTAACATTTGATAAAAGAACATAACTGACCCCCTCCAATCTTAGAAAAGTTTTCGTTGACAACATAAAAATTATACAACATGAAATACGCTTTAATGTGATATTTCCATTAAAAAATTAAAAATTCTTGACGCGTCATATATTAGAACCATACAACCCACTATAAATGATATTGCATTCGAGAAAAGCAGGAACGTTTTAAAATACCTTGCGTAGTTCGTAGTGGAAGGACTTTGTGAACAGTGTCCACAAACTTGCTGATTTTAATACTCGAATTTTTAATCGACCTAAATTTTTTATCGACTTTTCATCGAATCTATATATTTTAACTAATCATCACCTAACGCCGTTTACTGTATGTTTTAATTTTCACTTTTAATTCTCATTTTCTCTCTTTCTAACTTTTACTTCAACGCCTGAAGATGATTCGTGGACGAATCGAAAGCGCTCGTGACAGCAACAATAATGGAACTTTTATTAATATTTTGGTTTTGATATAAAAATGATTATACGGAAAATCGAAGAATTAAAAAAGGGCGTCATAAAGACAACTCCGTTGCATTTAATATTTGCTTGAATATATATATATATATATATATATATATATATATATATATATATATATAATTATATATATATATATAATATCACCTTCTTTCTATGCAGTCGTCCTTTCTTACTATATTTAGCCACAAATTTATTAATAATGTATGTATATTTTACTGTACTGACTCAATATCGATATATAAATTACTGTGCATTATCTTGAAGTCGAAGGGTAAAGTTTTATTTAAGATGGAAAAAATACATTTTAGCAATATTTTTGGTATGGTTACAAAATTTTAGCAAGTTTTTTGTATGGTATGGTTACAAAACATTTGAGGGGTTCGATTTATAGACAAAGAGGAAAGAGACTAATCAATAAAATAAACCTGCGAGCAACCAATTAGAAACCGAAATCACTCCAATAATACAATGAACCTATTGAACATTTTCTAGGCGTGAGAACTGTGTTCAAGATTGGCTATTTAAAGGAAACTTTATTCTTCGTTTTAGCTTTTACAATTAAACTTTTGTCTGGATTGATACCGCCATTTTGGGGAGGAGGATGACATTTTTTTCTCTTCTGAAACTAAAATGTCTCACAATTCAAAAGTTTAGGACTTTACATCGATTGATTGGAATCAGAATTGTGGCAGGTTAAATTTTAGTGTTTTTTACAAATTCATAAAGTTATTCAGACACAATCTGAACATCAAAGCAACCTAGAATTAATTGCGGAATTGATGCAGTAGTTTGATGATAGAAGATTATCGGTTCTTATGTATTTTTCGTACCTCGCTATTTTTAATTAGTTTTTTTCAAGTTAAATTCAAGTTTCGCGATATCTTTTTTATTATTATTAAATTGTTAAATGGAAGCACAGAATAGTTACATACCACCCTCCCCTCCCTATGTTAAGAATAACTTTCGAAATAATAACGTTATTATTTCAGCGCGGTACTAAAAATACATAAGTATCAGATTATCTATTATAACGCGATAAGCCTTGAATGATAGCTGCAAAGCATTAGATATATCAAAAAAGCATTATTTATCTAATGGAAACCCCAAATGTATTTCTTTATATATAGAACTGACGTCTCTAACACGTATGAAATCTGAGACAATTACAGATTATATCATAAGGGCTGAACCAATAGCGGATTCATTAAACGAATTAAATGTAATAATCAGCGATAGTTTATTGATTTCCATGGTTTCTAAATGATTGCTAGATTACTTTAAGTTGTTTACGTCCGTGATGACCCAGAAAGAAAAACCCATGAATTTTAGAAAATTTAAAGTCGCACTAAAAAATTATGAAGAACCCAAAAAGATTATAAAAAAATATACAGAATCGATAAGTATTATGAAATACAAAAATTCCCACTACAAGCCACAAAATCAAATTAACCCTGAATAAAATCTGTAACTTTGCAAAGAACTTTTTTCCCGAGAAAAAGACGAGTATTATCTGCTCTAATTGTAGAGCAAATATTTCAAAAGAGACTTTGTTAAGCTAGTGAACATACATTTTTATTTTCAGGTTTGCTTGAGATTTCAAAAACCAACTCGGTTGTTGATTGTCAATAATCTCGTCTATAATCTCGAATGAATCTGATTTTATAAATTTGGATTTTGTCTTTAACACCCAGAGCCACTATGTAGAGCTAGTCGGCGATAGCCCCGTTTTAAGAAAGGTTGTGTGAAAATCTGCCAAACAAATAATAAAAGTGAAGTTTATTTCTGTATTCTGTAAAACACTTTCTTTAATTCCAAATCAAATGGATACTGTTTCAACCTATCAGAAAACTGGTTAATTATTTCATGCAAATCTAAGCAGCATAAGATTGTGGTACTTTCTATTTAAGAAGACCTATTTATAACTGCCATTTTAAAGACTGTTTTAAAACTATAATTTACTAAAATTCCCGTCGTAATTAATTGCGATAAGGAAGCAGACATATTATTAGCACCATCCCCTTCACTAGAGAGAAACATCTTGAATCGGATGACCAGGCTTTTATGTGCTTTCGATGGGCCTTTCATCACTGCGCTAGTTACGTATATTTTCTCTATCGTTCTTCCTCAAGTCAGACCTGTACACTGTTTGATATTATAGTATACGAGGGGCGTGCAATAAGTAATGCCCCTGACCCACTTCCAGTTGTCTGATCTAGCTGTAATTTTGCATGTGCAATGATTTATATCTCTACGGGTTATGTGGAAAATTACAGCTCTGAACTAATTGTGGTTTCTGTTTTACAGGTGTTTGAACTGAGTCAGGTGTCAAATAGAGCCTGTTGAATGTCGGGCAGTGATCCAGTTTTTGTATTTGAAAGGATACACACCATAGGAGAGTGTTGATAAAATGCAGAAACGTATGGTGATAATGCCCCATCATATGACCTTGTAAAATGCTGGTATCGTGCATTCAAACATGGCCGGAAGTCTGTGGAAACATCTCCCAGACCTGGTCGCCCCCCCTTCTGCCATTGATGAGGTATCTGTCCGTCAAGTTGAGGCTGCCATTTTGGAAGATCGGCGCCTTACTATTCGCCAAATAGCCCAAGATGTAAAGATTAGTACAGAGTCTGTGGAAACAATCATTCATGACCATTTGCATATGCATAAGCTATCTGCCAGATGGATTCCCAGGTTGCTCACACCATTCCAGAAACGAGAACGCGTCGAGTGCTCGAGGATGAATTTGGAGATGTGCCAAGAAGATGAGTCAAAGGTTTTTTCAAAAGACTGATAACACAGGATGAAACCTGGATCCATCACTATCATCCAGAGACCAAAGCTCAGTCAATGCAGTGGAAGCACTTGGACTCACCACCTCCAAAGATGGCAAGGGTGCAGCCCTCCGCTGGCAAGGTCATGCTCACAGTCTTCTGGGACCAGGACGGAGTAGTGATGACAGATTTCCTGGCAAAGGGTACTACGATTACAGGAGCCTATTATGCTTCACTTTTGAGGAAATTAAGGGAAGCTATCAAAATCAAGAGGCGGGGCAAGATCAGCAAAGGTACCCTCCTTCTGCAGGACAACACTCCGATCCACAACTCACATGCCGCCAGATCAGAAGCACGGGCGTGTGGTTATGAAATCCTCCCCATCCTCTCTACTCGCCTGACCTTGCACCCTCTGACTTGCACCTCTTCCCAGCCATGAAGTTGTTTTTGAAAGGAAAGCATTTCCCAGATGATACAGCCTTGATTTCTGAAGTCGTGGTTGGAGGTCTCCAGAGTTTCACCAAACGATGGGAGAAATGCATAACTCTGGCGGTTCCTATGTAGAGAAGTACTAATAACTGTGCTAAGTTTCGTTACTCTACTGCTATGGGAAGTGGGTAAGGGGCATTACTTATTGCACACTCCTCGTATGTATAGAACTCTCCTTAGATATTAACGCCCAAATATATGTGTTTGGTGACTTTAATGTCGACCATAAAAATTGGATTTGTTTCTAAGGTTACACAGATGCAGCTGGACGCTGAACTTACTGCTTCTGTATAGTCAATTCAATCACATAGACAGCCATGCTCTCGACCTGCGTCTCAGACTGTGAACACTAGCAGGCCTAACTTCTAGACTTATTTCAAACTACAGTATCCGAGGGTTGCGTGAGTAATGCACACAATCCGCTTGGAAATGCAAACCACCTAGTGGTACCAGTAGACACACTTAAATCCCAACCTAAAGGTGAGATGCTATTGCTCAAAACGACAAGATACTACAAAAGGGTTGACTTTGAATCCACCAGAGAACACATCAGAGATGCCCCGTGGACCAATATCGTCTCTCTTCCTATTGAACATTTTGCAAATAAGACAAAGTATTGGTACAAAACGGTCATTAAAATACATGTTTCCACACAGAAGTATTATAGCAAGCCCCACTAGCCCTCATAGTTCACTTCAGAGTGTGCAGCTTCCATTGCTCAAAGACAGAATGCATTCCGGTGGTTCTTACGTCATAAATAAAATACGAATAGGCAAAAATTAATAAATCCAAGAAATCAATGCAAGAGAGAAATGGCCACAGCAAGAAGATGGCATACTGAAAAAATTGTCATACTATAGTGAATAAAGAACACGAAGAAAATCTTCCACTATTTAACAACCAGAAGCTCACATGCGCGGCAACAGAGAAGGCAGAACTGTTTGCAGGGTAATTCACTATATGCGTTTAGAGAGAAAATTTTATCTTGGAATTTACGCTTACTTTTAGGAACGAATAAATAAGGGAAATCGTTTGTAGTTGTTGTAGTCAAACGAGTATCTGCTACGAATGTTTTATAGAAAGGTGGATTAGATAGATGTTTAGTTGATCTCAGTCATGAAAATAATCCCACGTTTCTTCTGGGAGAAAGTCATTAATATGGAGAAGAACGATTCATCTACTAGATTTTAAAGCTGATTTTGAACCCTGTTAATGCGAGAAGGGTAATCTTAGAAGTTTCACCCCAGATGTAGCAACAGTATCTTTGGACATATTTTACTATTATATAAAGAAGAGCATTAGGCGTGAGATATTTTCTGGAGCAGTAGAATGATTCAACAATTTTACCAGCGACATTGGCTCGTGATCTAATGCAAGCCTTCAAAAAAAAAAGTAAGAATGAAGACCATACATGAAACATTAACAAGGCAGGATGATGAAAGACTTTCATTTCAATTGAGGCCAGGTGCGGATCAGAGCCTTGCTGGTGAAAAGAGGAAAGATGATGATAGTGCAGAGTGATGCTTTTTTAATAATGAATGTTTGAAACGGAACAATACTACATTCACTGAAAATATGTCGTCTACGATAAACTATTTTTATTATATGTGCCTTGCATTTAAGTCCACATTTTCAACACGTATTATTTATCAACAAATCTAAAAGAATTGTTGTGATAAAAATATTTAGCATAAAATCTATTTTTTAATGAACTATACAGTCAAAACTATTCGTATGATCGTTACTTTATTCCTAGACTGGCAGGACCCATGTACTAGCGTTGCCCAGTGGAAGTATCCCCAGCAACCTCACCAACAAAAAAATCAATTAAACTACGGTTGTTAGTGGAAGCCGCAGCCGGTCCAGTAAAATAGCGGGCACTGGCGCTCCTGGCCCAAATGAATTTACCTTGCTGAAGTAACATCGTTAGTATATATAAACCCATTCTTAACACGGGGATTTGATTATGTGATGGAATTGTTCTGTGCTTTCATCTAACGTGTCAAATAAAAGTAGGGTAGTGTGGCCTATTAGATAGCAGTTGTTACTGTACGCCTAAAAGTATAATGAAAATAACAGAATGAACTAAAATTAATTCTAACCCAGCGCATTTATTCTGGAGAGAAGATTGTGTCACGAAGAAAAGAAACAACCAAAAATAAAAAAAAGCTTTGGTAAACCTCGACAATGATTTTCGCGGACTTTAAATTTTTCTTTTTAAGTTTGTCGTAATTTTTCCTGCGATTACAATCAAATACAGGCTCAATTTTCAGATTATAAAATAAATTTAAGGTAGTATTTTGAATCGCCGTAATAATCGGGGATCAATGTGTAATGATAACGTTTTAATAAATTGAACACACAATTTTTTGCTACGTCAGTTGTTAACGCTGCTCCTAGCCGTAAAATGTTCCCCTTTTCTGTGTTCCAACGTATATGAAAGTTAATTGTGTAATCTATGATATGCGAGAAAGAAAGTTGAGAAAAATTGAAAAAGAAAAATCTAAATGCTAGTGGTAGCACTAACAACTGAAATGGCCAAAAGTGAGTGTCACTGTAGTAAAACGTTATGATTCCAAATTTAAGCCTGTACGCGCTAATAACCGTCTGAAAATTTTACGAAACGGTGAAAAAAGGAAATGGTAGGGGCAACATTGTTCAGATCTACCAATTTTTTAAAAATTATTTTGCAATTTAAAATTAGGTTCGGCTAATGGACACGTTTTCCTTTTTCGACGCTTTAAAACACACATAACTTTTAAATTGCAAAATAAAATTATTTTGCAATTTAAAAGTTATGTGTGTTTTAAAGCGTAGAAAAAAGAAGACGTGTCCATTAGCGGAAAATTGGGTTGTAAAACTACAAAATATTTGAAGCTAAATCTCTCAAAAAAAAATGCCAAAAAGGCCAAAAAGACAAAATCTATAACTATAGCCAGATTTTCACACAAAAAATTGAAAAAACAAAAAGTGTGTGCGTAAATATGTAAACATTTTACACATTATTTTTGTTATTTTTTGTGTGCTTTTGTAGATTCGTGATTTTTTAAACCGACGCATTTCATAAACATTTATATATTGAAGAGTTTAGATTCCAAATAATCGCGTCTTTTTTATTATGCTTTGTTCAAAAAAAAAGATACGTGATCTTATTAAAAGAAATATGAAATAAAATATTCGCAAAAAATAAGTGTGTTTTTATTTGTTCAATAAACTTTCGTATTTTTCTCGGCATAAAAAATAAAAAAACGCAAATATTTGGGAGCTAACTTCTTTAATTTAGTCCAGAGTAAACATCTTCAACATAGGCATATCTTCTATAAATTGGTTACTTCTCATCGCCTTTCACATTTATTCGACGACATTTATAGATTTTCGGGCAATCTATAAACGAATAGCACATGTAAAATTATTGCCGACAAATAGTATTGTCATAGTTCAAAGAACGCGCGCACGTGTGTCGTTTGGCTAGCCGTCGGAAAGCATAACGTTACAACATAAAAACTATATGTCGGCGACAATTTTACATGTGCTATTCGTTTATAGATTGCCCGAAAACCTATAAATGCAACATTCATAAATGTCGTCAAATCACATGGAAAAGAAAATATGAACATTTTAAGAGCTCAGCCAATCAGAATGGACGAACTTGGTAGGGGAGCCTTTATTATTTAGGTCAGAATTGGAAATATTATGCTAGTTTTATGTATGTACGAAGCAGTTACGGTCGGTGTAATCACAGAATTTGTAAACCGTGTAGAATTGGTCCCGGTGACAACTAGTAGCAGTAGTAGGACTAAATAGTGATTTCTTCCTCTAAAGATGTTGCGATTTTGATGGTGTTGCTCGTAAGATGCATTGTAGCATTTTATTATTACGACTGAATGTGTCATGAGTGTTCGAAAGCTACATAATATAGTGACTAGATGTATTGAATTTGTATGTGGCATAAGTTGTTGCAAAGCTACGATACTTTGGTTCAGAGGAGAATTTCTGCAGTAATTTTATTATATATGGAGAAATATAAGCATGAAATCATGTAAGCAATGAACTCTGCAAATTAAAAATGTGATTTCATTTAGATATTTCCAATTTCAAAGGCAAATTTAATTTAGTATTATTTTTAAGAATCAATCTATCTAATCTGTTTTCGAAATCTTTATTTTCAGGCTTCATTATTTAATGTGAACGAAGAAAATTTCCAAATTTGCCGAGATTTCCATCTTTTTGAAATTCAAAGCTGAATTTTCGATAAGTGTAAATACAGATTATTTTGATTTGTTTTTCTGCAACTTTCGATTAAATGAAATAGGCCAGGTTCATTAAATCGTAAATAAGGGATGCTTCTAGTCAAGCACAATCACTTCAAGCTCGACTAATCCCATTTGACTCTTCTGTAAAGAATGTAAAGTCCAATTACAAAGTGCAAAGTTGTTCGGTCCTGTTTCGCCCTTGCATTTGAAGTTATTAATATATACCAAAACTTCCATGGCAACGCTTTTTGGTTTTCAGAACATTAACGTTCGAAATCGGGTGAGTGAGATTCGCGAAGTAATTTTTTACCTGAAAGAAAAAAATCAATTGCTAGGCAGGTACATTTAAAATGCGCGTTTTTTTTTCTTTTTTTTTTCTTTTTCTTTCTTTCTTTCTTTCATCAGATTTGAATATTAGCGAGGAAATTTCTCAAAACTCAGTCGAAATTCTAGAGGTTTTCATTTATTCTATGTTTTTGTTTTAACTTAACCGACAGTCATCTTATTTTATATGAATATAAATATTAAGATACACCACAGCAAAGCCTATATTTTCAATAATTTTTAAAAGATGTGTACATAGAAATGCGGAACAAATAAAAAAGTATTAAATAAGAATATTTGGAAACAATTTACATTATATTTAGTGGATATTATTAATTTTATTACAAATCTATATAGTTTTTTTTGTTTTTGTTTTTTTTACATATTCACCCCAAACAAGGAACATTGCCACTTTGATGTAGGGGGCTAATATCAGGGACATAAGCTACAGGGGTACTATGTGGGGGAGTTGGGCAGCAAGATGTCGGTTCACGTTACACATGAACTTCTGCATGTCAGTACAGTTGAGGAAGCAGTAACCCGGAAGGTAATTCCAAAGTCTAGCGGTTCTGGGGAAGAAACTACTGGAGTTAAGGGCTCTCTGACATCTAGGGCTCTCAACTGTGAAGGGGTGAGATTTTGCTGCTTGTCGGGTTTAGTATTAATATTCATGATGTTTTAAGGGATATTCTGTTCGTATGCAAACAACACGTGCAACTGGTTGCCATAATATGAGTATATATTGCGAATAAATATTTTAAGATCTATATAGCAGAGCTTGGATCTCGCGTAAATGATTTTAAATTGATACGTAAATTTTAAAACATAGGACAGGGTGATTCACAAGAAACGGTTGTTTTTCA
>NC_136489.1:149084449-149319449 GCF_053919585.1 Euprymna scolopes
ATATATATATATATATATATATATATATATATATATATATATATATGATTGCAACGCCTTGTCAGACGAGTGCAACTCCCTCAGATACTTAAAGTCCATGCGCACAAAAAGACTTCCATCGCCACAGGAGCATTTTTATAGACAAATGCCTGATGATGTTACATAGTCTTAGCTTTTTACGACAACTAAGTCTCTCTCTCTCTCTCTCTCTCTCTCTCTCTCTCTCTCTCTCTCTCTCTCTCTCTCGGTTCAAAATGTTGAGATCCAGCAACAAGCAAGAGCAAGATAGCTAGCAACAAGTTAAACTGCAGACCAGCTTAATGTGGGCACTGGTCTCCCGGTTTATGACTTTTTAAATCAGAGATTTGCTTCTCCTAGAAAGGTTGCCTTCACCACGGCTTACGGGAGCCCTCTCCACCCCAGCACACACATACATACATACACACAAACACACACACAAGTTGCTAGTTGGCCGTTGACCCCGAAATAGAGTTCATTCGCCCTTTGAAAGGTCTTGTTTTTAATGCTTCATGGAGACTAGCCGCTCTCCTCACCAAACAAGTCTGGTGAGGGGGGGGGCAGTTTAGTCGCCGGTGACCCGCCCATGAGGCAGGTAGTACTGGGTTACATGGTACTAGTAGCATATGACATGACTTGACTATTTATATATATATATATATATATATATATATATATATATATATATATATATATATGAGAATGCGTGTGAGGGCATTCTCAACCTATATACTCAACGATTTTTTTTTTATCTACAGACTTGCTGTTTTGGATATAGGATAATCAGATATGTGGAAAACTTTTAATGCGTTTTCTTGCGGCAAAATGTCTTCTAAAGGGTAAAAATTGTAAATTAGTACATGGTTGCCGTGGGATATTTTTCTACTTATTAATTGTTTCATAAATGCGCATGGATGGTCATGAAACATGAGAGCTTCTTTATGCTATGAATTAAGAAGGTTTTAAAACAGTGAGTAAAGGTCCAGTCCAGCTGGTGAAATTGTTCTCGTACTTGGCTAACTGTCTTTAGGTTTTGGTTTCGATCTCAGCTCGACTAACTTTTTTTTTTTGCTTACAAAAAGTGAACTGATTAGAAAAAAACAATACTCGCATACACATGTCTCATTTTCTGTATGAATTAAAATATAATATTTTGCATATTTTACAAATGTGCAACGCCGAGCAGCCTGCTTATATATATATATATATATATATATATATATATATATATATATATATATATATATATATATATATATATATAAGCAGGCTGCTCGGCGTTGCACATTTGTAATATATATATATATATATATATGTGTGTGTGTGTGTGTGTGTGTGTATCTTTCATTCAGAAGCCTGCTTATACATATATATATATATATATATATATATATATAAAGTAAGTTATAAAATATATATGGCGATTCAGCTACACTGAATATTCCGCGTTTCATCCACTCTAGGAATATTCAGTGTAGCTTAATCGCCATATATATTTTTTAACTTATTAACTAGCTCTACCTACGTATTGAGCACTTTTGAAGTAAATACTTAAAGTTTACGCATAAATTTATACTTTCGTATATTAATTTCATGTGAGTAAATGAAGTAGTTATATACATACATATATATATATATATATATATATATATATATATATAACACGACGTTTCAAGGTTCAATCCTTGGCTTGGGAGAGATGCTAGTCTAGCGGCACTGATGAGTTGTGATACAACGAAACAAGACTGTATGCCGATGACTAGAAATATATATATATATATATATATATATATATATATATATATATATATATATATATATATATGCCTGATTTGAGATAAGACTTTTTATTTATATATTTTTATAAGTGATTCTGTGGTGTTTTTTTTTTTCACTCCTTGAGTACTTTAAAAGGTCATCTTCCCTTTGTTTATAATCTAGTCGCCCCCACTTTTGGGGACGTATTAATTTTAATTAATTTATTATTTACATATGTATTTAAATATTTTCTACGTGCATAAGATAACTTCATTTTATGCACGTAGAAAATATTTTTAAAATTATTTTAATAATAAATATATATAGATACAGATATCCAGTAAATTCATTAATGCAACCGCATATTAGGATAAGTTTTTCATATTTATACAAGTAGATCTTGGCCATACACGATTGCAATGTTAATAATATAGCCATATTAAAATGTTATGTTGTATAGTTCTTGATGAACCGTATTTTGAAATAAACAAATTATCAAAATTTCGATTACTACCAATTACGACGCTATTGTCCCAATGGCTTCCGTACCCCTTTATCTTCTAATGGCCCCCGAGCTTTGATAAGTGGTGCCACTTGTGTATTATAAAAAAAGAGTAAAAACAAGATATACATACACATAAAATAAACGTGTAAATAATGTAAATATTTGATAAATCTTTTTTCTGAATATAGAGTTAATATTTGCCTTAAATGTTTATAAACGTATTTATTTGTTCTCATGCGCATAAACATACATGTATGTATTTTTTAAATGAATATATGTTTTCGTGTCTTTTCTGTTGCGATTTGTATGGCTACCTGACAACAAATTCAGAAACCATACAGGCAAGTCCATGAATAATGCACTTAACCTACAAAACCGAGTATCGATTCGCCTCTTCCGTGAGATTTACGCAAAGGCCTACCTTTTCAGAACTATCATCTCTATTCTTCACGGGGACAATACACCATCTTAGTAAAGATCTAAAAGTGGGTGGGTCTTTGAAATATGCCTGATTGGACTGCGACAATATGACGTGAACAAGATACTTGATTAAGATGAATTAAACGCTTACAAACACGAAAAATATTCTAGTCACGGATATTCTAAAGTACGGAAATGTCAAAGGGCTTGGGAAGACGAACCTAAAAGGGTGTAATTTTTGTTTCTTTCTACTTTTTTATTTTATTACATTTTCTCAGTAAATACTAAAGGTTAGTCACTAATCGAAATATAGCAATACGTTAAAAGTGTTTTCAAACATTGTGCTCACAAATATGCTCAACTAAAATAAAGACGATTTTCCAAATCACATATTTGTGATCGACTAATTGATCGCATCAATTAGTCGGTCACACATTTTTGATTAACCCATTCATCTTAACCCTCACCCTCACTTAAAATTATGTTTAATTTTATGTTCAACAGTTTACAGCTAGGAGTTAAATTTTATGGTTTGCGGAACAGCTTGATGATCTATATATTAATACAATAGCGTGTGTGTTCTTTTGTGTGTCACGTTTCCGGCAAATTTCATTGGTTGAGATTTAAATTATTTTTTAAATATTTTCAGAGAGAGAGAGAGAGAGAGAGAGAGAGGGAGAGAGAGACATCGATGTATGCTGTGTACTTCTGTAATTAAACTATTACTGCTACTACTACATTTCCATTTGTGTGTGTGTGTGTGTACTTACACTCATAGATGAGTGTGTGTGTGTGTGAACTTTAGACTTCTATATATTAATACGATGGCGTGTGTGTCTAAATATTGCTATAACCACCTACTTTTTGTTATAAATATTGATACAAAAATTCCCCATAGTTTTTAGTTTCGGTTTCGATCATACCTGAGGGCACTCAAGTCATCTATTTTTTTAATAACTATTTTCTATTTTACCCAATATATCTTATATTCTTATCTTATCTTATCTTTATAGTAATACGATAGTGTGTGGCAAGATTTTGTGTGTCACGCTTTAATCTCTTTTCTTCCGAGTGACTGTCGTTTAATTGTTATGGCTTTCCTTTTCTTGTAATAAAGTATTATACTAAGAATTCTTCATAAGTTTTAGTTTCGGTTTTGATTATAAGCCGATACACCGAAATCATATGTTGTTTTTTTTTTATATTTTTGCAATCACAATTTTATAATATATAAAAATCACCAGAAAATTTACTATATAATAATATATATAAAATCTGCATGAATTAAAATATCATATTTAAGTGTAGTTTATGACCGGGCTACGCCGGTTGTCCCCGCTAACTTAGATAAATACTTTTGCAGTTTTAACAAAAGAGCTACATGACGCCTCCATTTACGCTGAATGCCAACATTAATATATTACATATGAAAGAGTCCGCTGTGGAATGTCCACAGATCCCGCTATTAAATTATTATTAACAAAATATTTACAATTGTTTTTATATGGGACAACAGAAAAAGTACGATGTCGAACAGTCCGAATTTATAGGTTCCTCGATGAGTGATGATTCAACCATTAAGACGGACGATACTGAGAATATATTTAAGAATTTTCCAGACTTTTAGACTGTTATGGTTGACGGAACAAGGGAAATCTATGTCTAGTGAATGAAGAAAGCGTTTAGTTTTTAATTTTGTACAAATTCCTGAGTTCCACGTCAAAATTGCGAGTTTGTAACAACTTACTGAAAATGCTGAATAGTGACATTTGGTGAAACTTCGTACCAATAATACCCAAGATGAAAACAGTCATTTAAATAATACCAATAAATTATCAATACTCATCTAAAAAAAAAATCCGAAACATATTGTTCGGTAAGGTGTTTTAATCTTGGTTTATAAAATTAACGAGTTAAAAAAAGATTCAGAAAACAAATAAGGAGTTAATAAGAACTTTATATATCTTATTAAAAAATTTCCTACCGTCTGTGTGTGTGACGCGGTTTATCTAAGCCTACAGGCAAGTTAGGTACCGAAATTAAGCTTATGACCCAGCGGATGTTTTAGTGATATTTATATCCATATTTGGTGTATGGAAATACAAAAAAAAATGCAAAAATGCAAAAAAAATAACGATTTCCTAAACAAGTTTTATTCACCGGATATTTTTCTAGTATAGTTTAAATTACCTGTACTCAACATTTAAATCAGGTATTCTCAGTAATAACACCCTCTCATAGTTTGAGACCAGGTTTACGCTATATTATCCTCTAGACTTCTTAGGTAGGATTGAAACCGCTATCTTCGTACAATATTTATCTGCAACGGTAGAGACGCAAGTCTTCTATTCACTGTGTTACAGGCACAGAAGAGTGATCAATGTTAGATTGTATAGTCTTTTAACTCCAATTTTTGTTCTTATCTGGTTTTGTACAGAATAATGAAAATAGTATTTCGACGAAATAGTAAAATAAAATGGAACAAACCGAACATTCCGTCCTTATTTCGATACTTCTGAATGAAATATATATATATATATATATATATATATATATAGTAATTTATAAAATATATATGGCGATTAAGCTACACTGAATATTCTGCGTTTCATCCAACTATAGGATTCCTCAGGCTTATGCGCATAAGCCTGACGAATACTATAGTTGGATGAAACGCAGAATATTCAGTGTAGCTTAATCGCCATATATATTTTATAAATTACTAACTAGCTCTACCTACGTATTGAGCACTTTTGAAGTAAATACTTAAAGTTTACGCATAAATCTATACTTTCATATATTAAATTTATGCGAATAAATGAAGTAGTTATATATATATATATATATATATTCTTCAGAATAAAATTATCTAACAGTCAATTGGTATCAAAACCTGTGATTATAAGTTTTACAAGATATTACTGGCAATAATATTCTATAAGTACTATCCCACCTAAATAAGAATTGCTCGATATACAAGATAGAGAAAATTAATCAAATTTTAGTCATTCAATGAATTTAAAAATTTATTTAGATTTTTACTATTCTATGTAAGACAAAGAATACATTTTTCTCTCCCCTTTATTTCTTCATTATTATTTTCTTTCTTTTTTCCTTTTTCTATTTCTCCCTATTCAGTAATATATTTCCTCTCCTTCCCTTTTATTTTATTTTATCTTATCTTTTCTTATACTCGCTGTTTTGTTACGCGTAAGCATTTCCTTTTCTTTTCATTTTTCTTATCAGTTCAGCTTCTCTCATTTTGCATGGACTGCCTACTGAAAGCCGTTTTAATTTTAATTTAATTTTTAATTTTTATTTAATTTTTAATTTTTATTTATTAACAATTTGAAGTCATTCTGGAGTGGAATTTGAAGCTCATGTTCTATAATTATAAAAAAGATATTAAATATATTAAGTTATATGTTTATTAATAAACAGATCCACCGGACCCATATATACATTTTTTTTTACCGGATCCATCATATAAACAAAGAAAATTGTTCCAGGAAAATGCTTACTTCGGACCATTACATTGTGATGTGGATTACTCAAAATACAGTTTGGATCATTTTACAATACTGCTATCAAAGACATTCACTTCGGATTTTACCATGCAATTTGAATGTGAATTTTTATATCCTTTTCATTAACTTTCCTTACTCTATGATATTTAAATACTTAAACAACTTTCAATTGTGATTTTCCATGTATCATTGACTTTAGCAAATAAGTTGTAAACCATTATAATTATTTGCTAATATTTTCTCCTCTGAAGAGATGGTAGACATCGAAATCCTATAGGATAAGGAATCATAATATTTAAAATGTGTTCTTTGTCTTACATCTATATATATATATATATATATATATATATATATATAAATGTAATTCTTGGTTCGTTCAAATTTTATACAACCATATTTCTACATTACCAATTTATTTGAAATTTTAAGACAACCCATCTTTAGAGTCGAGGGATGTTTTTATGTTATTAAAATAAATTTACATCGCCAATTATTAAAATATTTAATAAAATAAATATATTTTCGTAAGCCGTTAGTGCGAACCTATTTTGTTGATAGAACTGATCTTCCGGTTCGATTTATTTCACACCCACGAATTGACGAAACGAACTAGAAGATTTTATGTTCTGTTTACTCGATAAGTAAAAAAAAACAAAAAAAACATAATTCATTTGTTTATCTTCCAATTTTTTTAATTTAAACATGTTTTCTTTATTATATCAGGCAAAAAAAGTTTGTCGCTTGCTTTTTGAGTCGAAGGCGTTTTTTGTTTTTTTTTTTGTTTTTTTTTATTTTTTATTTTTCGATATAAGAAAATATGAACTTTTTTATTATTAACACTATAAATTGTTTGGTAAAAGTACAGTTTTTTTTCGAATAAATTTTACGGATTGGTAACTTGCTTAAATAATATTTGCTGCTAATGCAGAGAGTGGTCCACGCTATTTTTAAAATCGTATTTCCAGGTTTAATTAAAGTTTTATTATGTTTTTTTATTCAATTGTGAGGTTAAAATACAGATTAAGTACAAAACACCCTCCCCTCCTCATGTTAGAATGGTTTTTTAAATAATAACGTTATTACTTCAGCACGGATCACTCTCTGCATGAGTACCGTACTTTCACCTAACAATTTAATAAACAAAATATGGTACTCATGCAGAGAAAGTACCGTGCTAAAATAATAACGTTATTTAGAAAGCCATTATTAACATGGGGAGGGCGTGTTGTAACTATTCTATACTTTCAGCTAACAATTTAATAAACAAAAGATGGTACTTATGCAGAGAAGGTACCATTCTGAAATAATGCTATTAAGAAAGGCATTCTGTAATAATTTTATACTTTCACCTAACAATTTAATAAACAAAAGCTAGTACTACCCTTATTTAGAAAGCTATTTTTAACATGGGGAGAGAGTTTTGCATCTATTCTATACTTTCACCTAACAGTTTATTAAACAAAAATAGATAGTACGTATGCATAGAAAATACCGTGCTGAAATAATGTCATTTAGAAATACATTCTTAACATGGTACTTATGCAGAAGCTACCCTGTTGAAATAATGACGTTATTATTTAGAATGCCATTCTTAACATGGGAATGGGGGTGTTTTGTAACTATTCTGGAGTTTCACCTAACAATTTAATAAACAAAAATTAAACTTAAGCAGACAAGGAACAGTACTGAAGCATTAACATTATTTAGAAAGCCATTCTTAACATGGGGAGGGAGGATGTTTTCTAACTATTCTGTACTTTCGGTGCTAATGCAGAGAGTGATCCGCGCTATTTTTTTAAATCGTATTTCCACGTTTAATTAAAGTTTTATATTATTTTTATTCAATTGTAAGGTTAAAGTACAGATTAGGTACAAACCCCTCCCCCTCCCCATGTTAAGAATGGCTTTTTAAATAATAACGTTATTATTTCAGCACGGATCACTCTCTGCATGAATACCGATTAACGTTTTGTGCTTTTTTACCGTATTTTTGTGTTTTTTAAGAAAACCTTTTTTTAACAAAAATTGAAAGTGCACGTTTTTCTTCTTTTTTTTTACAGAAGTTGTTTTTATATAAGAAAAAATGAATGCTTTTAAAGAAATCGGATACTCGTGCACTTATTGATCCGTTCTGAAATAATAACGTTATTATTTAAAAAGCCATTCTTAACATGGGGAGAAGAGGGTGTTTTCTACCTATTCTGTACTTTAACCTTACAATTGAATAAAAAAACAGTAAATTTTTAGATTAGGTCCACCTCCACAATTTTCTTTTAAATGACGACTTTTGTAGGTTTTCGACTATACTGAATACGAAAATCGCATTGAAATTTTGCAGAAATAACAATCAAAAATACCAAAACATAAAACTTTAATTAAACTTGGAAATACGATTTAAAAAAATAGCGCGGATCAGTAAGTGCATTAGCACGCATTAATCGACTAACGTGACTTTATTGCCAAATAAGGTCCGGCTACAATGTTGAACGCGCCGTTCACATTGTTTTTTTTTCTCAAGTTAAATTCAACTTTCACAATATATTTTTATTTTTTTATAATTTCACAATAATAAATTGTTAGTTGAAAAAGCACAGAATAGTTACAAAACAGCATCTCCTCTCTATGGTAAGAATGGCTGAAAAAATATTAGGTTCTCATGTAAAGAGTGATCTGTGCTGAAATAATAACGTTATTATTTAAAAAGCCATTCTTAACATGGGGAGGGAGGGTGTTTTATATCTATTCTGTACTTTAACCTTACAATTGAATAAAAAAACATATCATTTAATTAAACTTGGACATACAATTTAAAAAATAGCGCGTATCAGTAAGTTCATTAGCACCAGAAATTGTTAGGTGAAATACAGAAAAGTTTCTACCAAGAAAACCATTATTTATTTTTTTTTTTTTTTTTTTTTGCTATTCTTACCAAAAGGAGGGGATGGTGTTTTGTCACTATTTTGTGTTTTCAACTAACAATTTATTAAAAAAACAAAAGGTAAATTTTCACATTAGGACCACCTCCACAATTTTTAACATGGGTAGGTTGGAGGTGTTTATTCTGAAAGCCGTTCTTAACATGGGGAGAATGGTGGTATTTATTCCAAAAGTCGTTTGTAAAAGACGAAAGACAGGTAAAAGGTTAAAACATGTGGTTAGGCATGGGTGTTGTTTATTCCGAAAGCCGTTCTTAATATGGGGAGGTTGGGAGTGTTTATTCATGGCCGTCAGTGAATTATAGTGCATAGCACAGGTCTTTATATCTCGAAAACTAATTGCCTCTGCAAATTTTAAATGAGATTTTCTTATTCAGCATAGTCGAAAATTGTGGAGGTGAACCTAATGTTAAAAAAATACCCTCCCTTAAAAAAAAACCATGAAATTAAAATTTAAGCGCGGTACTAAAAGTAAAATTAGACAGAAAAATACACCTTTGGGTTTGTACTTGCACAAAGACTTGAAAAAGTTGTCAACAAAAACAAATATATAACAAGCAAATATTTTCAAAGGCAAGATAAGTTACAAGTTACTTTTTTACCTAATTGGATAGTTTTTAATGTTTTTATTGGGTTTGTACTACTGTACATATAGATTCGAAAAAGTTCTCAAAAAATAAATGTATAACAAACATTATCAAAAGGCAAGATATGTTACTTTATTGCCAAAATGGATAATTTTTTTTGTTTTTTTAATGTAAAATGTTAATTCGGCTCAAAAACACAGCGTTTACTGCTATATTTGAAAATTACAAATGGCGGCAGACTGTGTTAAACACATTAGGTTTGGGAAAATGAGTTAAAACTAAAAAACTATACAAAATACTGTTAAAAACCACCGAATACATGTCTGCCTATGTCACGGTAACATATATTGAGTGAGTTCCTGACAGTATTTTGTATATGTTTTTAGTTTTAACTCATTTTCCCAAACTTAACGTGTTCACCAGTCTGCCGCCATTTGTATTTTTCAAATATACAGATAAACACTACATGTTTTCGAACCGATTTAACATTTTACGCTAAATAAAAACACTAAATCTTATCCAGTTAGGTAGAAAATTAACTTATCTTGCCTTTGATAACATTTATTTGTTATATATTTTTTTCAACAACTTTTTCGTTTTTGTGTTTAGTAATACAACCCCGTTTTATTTACTATAACGTTTACTCGGCTCGAAAAACAGTGTTTATCAGTGTATTTGAAAAATACAAACGGTGACGGACACTGTTGATGATGTTAAGTTTGAGAAAATTATTTAAAACTAAAAAACTATACAAAATACTACCAGAAACCCACCGAATATGTCAGCCTATGTCACAATAACATATAATCAGTAGGTGTCTGACACTGTTCTGTATAGTTTTTAACTGCTTTTTCCAAACTTAATGTATTCAACAGAGTCCGCGACCATTCGTCTTTTTCAAATACATAGATAAACACTGAGTTTTTTTAGCCGATTAAACATTTTACATTAAATAAAAATACTAGAAAATTATCCAGTTAGATAGAAATGTAATTTACCTTACCTTTGCTTTCATTTATTCGTTTTTGGACAACTTTTTCGAATCTGTGTATAGTAACACCCCCCTTACCCAAATATTAATTAAAACTCACATTTTTTAATACAATAAAAAAGAAAACTATTTAGCGTTTCAACGTTTTAGCAACTTTTGGCTTAATCCATTGAATGTTGGTCGAGCCCAAGCCATGATTGATGGTAACTCCCGATGATCCGGATCCAATTCTGCAAGAGTACCATTTTTTTTCATTTTCGCCTTTTTTTTTTTTTTACTTTTTGGAGTGGATTGCTATACTAAGAATATAAGAAACATGCATTTTCTCTTTTTATTAGAATTTTCCATTACACGAAATTAAGCCACAGTAACGCGTGGCAGGGTACAGTAGTAGAATAATAAAAATCTTTTGAGGTTAAATTCAAACATTTCACGTCATAAATGTTTAAATTCATTAAATAACTAAAATTTTATATATATATATATAATATTTTCGAATGAGGTTTCATAATTTGTTTATCTAATCTTTTGCGGACTGTTATCTTTATTTTGTATAGTTATTGTTTAATAGGTTTCGGCCAAATCATCCTGTGACCTTCTGCAGGTAACTAACCGCGACAGGATAGAAATGCTGAGTTTTGTAATAACTCTTGGAGACAGGCATTATTGTGGATCGTTACAAGATTCAGCACTTCATAGCGGTTATTCACCTAAAGAATGCCAGAGGATGAGTTGGTCGATACGTGGTGAAATTACAACATATATGAAGATGAGATTAACAGTCTGCAAATACACAAAACCTGATTTCAACGGATTAAAATAAAAATATAAAATTTGATTACTTTTGAAGACGGTTTATTACAAGTATAAGTTGTCCGAAGATTTGAAGACAATTACTTTGTAGCGTGTGGGAAGATGTCTTCTAGTGATTTCTTTCATAGATGTGAATTTCCTGGAATAAGATCCTGGGCATAGATAATCTGCTTAGTGTAAGCCATACAGATGAAAAAAAAAGGTTTGTTGTTGTGATAGTAAGAGGCGATATCGCAAAGCGTGATCAGGAATTGATGTTCTTCAAGAAACGATAGAGTAGAAAACTACTAGCGACGTACCCAAATCACAAAGTTGATTTTGTACATTGTCAAAACATTTAAAGGTGTTTTGAATTGTCTCTCAGAAACTGTAGCACAAATACTGCATCATAGCACGTAGCAAACTTTATGTTGATTAAGCTTTTGAAAAGAGCAAAGCAATTAAAACAACGGAATAAAAAAAGTCATGCATTAGCATTTATTTATTATTATTTATTATTATTTAGGAATATCTGTTTTAATAAATTAGTAAAAATCAGAATCAAGATCCTAAATTTCTATGGCTTAATAAATTCAAATGTAAAAGTTTAATCTAAACCCGTAATAGAAAATGTTATATTATTTATTTTTAATATTAAACAATTTACTTTTTCCTGATCAGAAACAGAGACCGGAAATAAGATTCGGGTGCCACCTGCCGGTGATTATGAGAAACTTCTTTGTTCATGCTCACATGTTATTTGTGATTAACTGATGCCTATATTGGTTGGTTTCTGCATATATGCATTTTTAACATAATTCAATATTTATCAGATTATGTTTCGCGGAATGTGTTATTAAAATTAAACGTGAAATAAATGTAAAGAAAATTAACAGAGACACATTTTTGTTATTAAATTTGTGTGTCGAATAACTAAAGAAAAATAAATGAAACAATAATTTGTGTGTGATTTAATTTACCGTGAAAGATAATCAGATAATTCTTCATAAATTTATTATTTAACATACATATATGGCGATTCTTCGGTAGGTCTTATATAACTGCAGAAACTTCAACGGCCAAAAATATTGTTTACATGCTTTTTATACGTTAAGAATACTAGTGTCATGATGTATTTCCTATTAATTTTCAGCAAATGTTCTGTGTTTAAACATTAAATTAAGACAAATCGCAAAAATTGAAATTTCTAATGTATGCGGCTCTGTCAGGTTGGGCCTATTTTTAAAGAGTTCTTGTTTATATATTTAGAATACTAGTGTCATGATGTATTTCTTATTTATTTTGTCCGATTTTCTATGATTTAAACATTAAATTAAGACAAAATTGAAACAATGCAAAAATTGAAATTCCTCATGCATGTGGTTCTGTCAGGTTTGACCTATTTTTAAAGAGTTCTTGTTTAGATACTTTTTTTTACATATTTAGAATACTTGTGTCATGATGTATTTCTTATGTATTTTTGTCCGATTTTCTATGATTTACACATTAAATTAAGACAAATTGACACATTGCAAAATTGAAATGTTTCATGTAAGCGGTCCTGTCAGGTTGGGCCTATTTTACAGGGTTTTTGTTTTGATTCATTTTATGCTATTTACTTGAGCATACTAGGGTTATGATATATTTCTTATATATATTTTTTTATATAGTATCACTATTGCGTTCTTTTTGGTCGCAAATATTGTTTATATGTATGTCTAACAAACACATACTCATATGTCTAATAAATAATGTAAATCCGACGGAAGCATGACAACAGAATACATACTACATTACTCTTGCCGGTAAAAAATACTAGACGGTGTTGCCCAGGAGGGTAGTATAATGATTGAAGAATAGATACTACCTTACCTCACCCAAGAAAATTATAATGCGTGAGGAGTAGTGTTATGACAAAAAACATGGAATATAGAGGACATAATGTCTAAAAGTAGGATATCATAACAACGGAACAGATAATACATGACCCCATACATGTAACTGAACATTGACAGTATATTAATCTGAAATACTATAATAAACTACAGTAAGTATTTATATATAATAATATACATTTTTGTCTTCAGATAGATAGTTAATTCCATTATTAATATTATAGAGTCGAATTTAGACAGAAATATGCCAACATGTGTTTGGAAATTGGTAAGAAGTAGTTGTATTTTGGGGGATGATTTTAACTACTTCTTAACTCTTAGGTGTTGTTCTCACAAAGTTTCGAGCGATTTGACTTGCGAGTTTTTGTGGATGCATCTTCTGGAATTCGGCAATCCGAACGGAATTTTGTCCACAGTTATCTTTGACGTAATGGATAAATACTTTACATTATTACTGACAGTCTTTAAGAGTTAGTTTCGGCTATACTAAGAAAACAATTACGAATTACTTAAGAGCGTGGCTGATAAAAAAAAAACTAGTCCAGTGTATACCTGGTGATTAAATAAAAGTTTCCGTTCGAAATTCCATACAAATTCCATAGTTCGAAAAAGATGGAAAATATACTGGCATGACATTACCGTCTCAAACGTTTTGTAACATTCATTGTGTGTATTTTCATGTGTCTTTTGCTTGACTATTTTATTGTTAAGCGATCATCAATGATTCTCGAACATGACTATTGACAGTGACGCTTATATTCTTACTTTACAGCGTAGACACTGGATATATTTTTAAAAAAAACACACTTTGAAATAATTGAAATCCATAAAATAGTCTATATACTTAGAATTGTATCTCTCTTTGGCAACATATATTTATTGTACATCTGTGCTTTTTAACATATTATTTTATACTGTTAATGGTTATAGTGTAAATCAATCTAACTTTCTTGGACATAATAACAATATTTACTCCCAAACTTCTTTTTTTTTTCATTTCGAGTCCTCCATCTCAACTATCATCCATAGACCTGAAATAATCTCGTCAGAATCTGGCAACGCAAAACTCTTTGCAAATGACTTTGCAACAAATTCTTCCATTTGCAGTCAGGACCGCCTACTTCTCTTTTTTCTCCCGTAACTGAAAGCACTCTATGCGACATAAAATATTTGTACGGGATGTTGCCAAGCTTATCATAAATCTTGTTCTAGTAAAGTAACTGACCCATATGGCATTCCAGTCATAGAGCTCAAAAACTTCAATCTGAAGTAGCTCCCATACTGACAAAGCTGTTTAAACGTTGCCTTAAGTAGAAATGCTTCGCAAAAACTTGATCAGTCTGCCCAGTACTAAAGAATTCCGGAGATCAGTTACCCCCCCTGTCAAATGTCTCGTGTGCGTCATGGTTGAGTGACTGTAATCAAAAGAGAGAAGTGGTCAACCACCTCAGCAAAAATAAACTGCTCAGTAGTATGCAATAGGAGATCTACAGCTGATGTACTAAATGTTATATCACACAGGATTAGTGAATCTCTCGACAGAGGCTTCGTGTCTAAAGCAATAGCTCTTGACATAACAGAGTATAGCATAACTTGTAATAGAATATGACATAAAGGTCTGCTTCGCATGAAATAGCGAGAAATGTCCTCTCAGTTATTGAATCCTTTCTCTCCGATAGACTTATAAGAGTAGTCGTTGATGGGCTGAAATTAGAAATTTATAATATTAACGCTAGCGTCCCTCAGAGTTCCATTCTGGGCCCAACCCTCTCCTGATCTTAATCAATGATCTCCCAAATCACATTCTTTGATCGTTCGTAAATATTTGTGTAGACGACACAATAATCTTTGCAACATTTCAAAGGCTAGCAATGACCAAGATCTTTCTGATTCTCTCTCTTCTGATTCTAGGTTCAATCCTCGGCTTGGGAGAGATGCTAGTCTAGCGGCACTGATGAGTTGTGATACAACGAAACAGGACTGTATGTCGACGACTACAAATATATTTTTAAAAAAGCCCCCCTCTTTGGGTAGAGTACTGTCGTAAATAATCTCACCCGCTACTTAATTGGCTTAAAATGCGAAGCTCGTTGTTTGTTTGTTTACGAACAGACGATTTGAGCACTATAAAGGTAGTGGCGGGTGTCTATTTAAATAGACATTCCGACAAGTTATTTACGGGCGTCAATTCCATGGTCGAGTGGGAGAACCGCTGACTGTCAACACGACGGTTCTAGGTTCAATTCTCGGCTTGGGAGAGATGCTAGTCTAGCGGCACTGATGAGTTGTGATACAACGAAACAGGACTGTATGTCGATGACTACAAATATAGGTTACATATATATATATATATATATATATACAAATAGAATATTGTTTTTGATATATTGAAGGCATTTAATTTAGATTCCTCCAGAGTAAATGCGGTATTTTGATGTCTGTCATGGGTGTTACTGAGTATAGGATAGATAAAATACAATTGATAGTGATGATGAAATACAGATACAAATCCCGTGGCTTAGATGGCTGTGTGCTTAGTTTGTAAAAAAATATTACAGCTTTATATTTTTTTTTTGCAAACGAATAGTTAAAAGTGTAGTATCTGTTTCAATAAATCATATTTTCTTTCCCTTGTCCTTGAATGAAAAACTTATTTAGATAAGGCAATTTTATTTTTCGTCTTAGCTAGTGTGAAATTTTCCTCACACTAAAAAATGACCTCGTGTATAACGCTGTATTGATAAAAGGAATACCCATAATTATATACACAATATTTTAATATTATCTACATGCATTCATATATGCATACATATCCGTTCCATCCTCACGAAATCATCAGTGTAATGATTAAAATTCAATTTGGATCCATGGAAACATCCAAAATTAACTCTAATTAAAGACCGTTTTATTATTCTGTAATGTTTTACAATATGATTACACTGTTACAAGCGCTATATATCTATAATATAAAGCTGAATGTCTGTGTGTTACAAGCGCTATATATCTATAATATAAAGCTGAATGTCTGTGTGTTACAAGCGCTATATATCTATAATATAAAGCTGAATGTCTGTGTGTTACAAGCGCTATATATCTTTAATATAAAGCTGAATGTCTGTGTGTTACAAGCGCTATATATCTATAATATAAAGCTGAATGTCTGTGTGTTACAAGCGCTATATATCTATAATATAAAGCTGAATGTCTGTGTGTTACAAGCGCTATATATCTTTAATATAAAGCTGAATGTCTGTGTGTTACAAGCGCTATATATCTATAATATAAAGCTGAATGTCTGTGTGTTACAAGCGCTATATATCTATAATATAAAGCTGAATGTCTGTGTGTTACAAGCGCTATATATCTATAATATAAAGCTGAATGTCTGTGTGTTACAAGCGCTATATATCTATAATATAAAGCTGAATGTCTGTGTGTTACAAGCGCTATATATCTATAATATAAAGCTGAATGTCTGTGTGTTACAAGCGCTATATATCTTTAATATAAAGCTGAATGTCTGTGTGTTACAAGCGCTATATATCTATAATATAAAGCTGAATGTCTGTGTGTTACAAGCGCTATATATCTATAATATAAAGCTGAATGTCTGTGTGTTACAAGCGCTATATATCTATAATATAAAGCTGAATGTCTGTGTGTTACAAGCGCTATATATCTATAATATAAAGCTGAATGTCTGTGTGTTACAAGCGCTATATATCTATAATATAAAGCTGAATGTCTGTGTGTTACAAGCGCTATATATCTATAATATAAAGCTGAATGTCTGTGTGTTACAAGCGCTATATATCTTTAATATAAAGCTGAATGTCTGTGTGTTACAAGCGCTATATATCTATAATATAAAGCTGAATGTCTGTGTGTTACAAGCGCTATATATCTATAATATAAAGCTGAATGTCTGTGTGTTACAAGCGCTATATATCTATAATATAAAGCTGAATGTCTGTGTGTTACAAGCGCTATATATCTATAATATAAAGCTGAATGTCTGTGTGTTACAAGCGCTATATATCTTTAATATAAAGCTGAATGTCTGTGTGTTACAAGCGCTATATATCTATAATATAAAGCTGAATGTCTGTGTGTTACAAGCGCTATATATCTATAATATAAAGCTGAATGTCTGTGTGTTACAAGCGCTATATATCTATAATATAAAGCTGAATGTCTGTGTGTTACAAGCGCTATATATCTATAATATAAAGCTGAATGTCTGTGTGTTACAAGCGCTATATATCTATAATATAAAGCTGAATGTCTGTGTGTTACAAGCGCTATATATCTATAATATAAAGCTGAATGTCTGTGTGTTACAAGCGCTATATATCTATAATATAAAGCTGAATGTCTGTGTGTTACAAGCGCTATATATCTATAATATAAAGCTGAATGTCTGTGTGTTACAAGCGCTATATATCTATAATATAAAGCTGAATGTCTGTGTGTTACAAGCGCTATATATCTTTAATATAAAGCTGAATGTCTGTGTGTTACAAGCGCTATATATCTATAATATAAAGCTGAATGTCTGTGTGTTACAAGCGCTATATATCTATAATATAAAGCTGAATGTCTGTGTGTTACAAGCGCTATATATCTATAATATAAAGCTGAATGTCTGTGTGTTACAAGCGCTATATATCTATAATATAAAGCTGAATGTCTGTGTGTTACAAGCGCTATATATCTTTAATATAAAGCTGAATGTCTGTGTGTTACAAGCGCTATATATCTATAATATAAAGCTGAATGTCTGTGTGTTACAAGCGCTATATATCTATAATATAAAGCTGAATGTCTGTGTGTTACAAGCGCTATATATCTATAATATAAAGCTGAATGTCTGTGTGTTACAAGCGCTATATATCTATAATATAAAGCTGAATGTCTGTGTGTTACAAGCGCTATATATCTATAATATAAAGCTGAATGTCTGTGTGTTACAAGCGCTATATATCTATAATATAAAGCTGAATGTCTGTGTGTTACAAGCGCTATATATCTATAATATAAAGCTGAATGTCTGTGTGTTACAAGCGCTATATATCTTTAATATAAAGCTGAATGTCTGTGTGTTACAAGCGCTATATATCTATAATATAAAGCTGAATGTCTGTGTGTTACAAGCGCTATATATCTATAATATAAAGCTGAATGTCTGTGTGTTACAAGCGCTATATATCTATAATATAAAGCTGAATGTCTGTGTGTTACAAGCGCTATATATCTATAATATAAAGCTGAATGTCTGTGTGTTACAAGCGCTATATATCTATAATATAAAGCTGAATGTCTGTGTGTTACAAGCGCTATATATCTATAATATAAAGCTGAATGTCTGTGTGTTACAAGCGCTATATATCTATAATATAAAGCTGAATGTCTGTGTGTTACAAGCGCTATATATCTATAATATAAAGCTGAATGTCTGTGTGTTACAAGCGCTATATATCTATAATATAAAGCTGAATGTCTGTGTGTTACAAGCGCTATATATCTATAATATAAAGCTGAATGTCTGTGTGTGTGTCTGGTCACTAATAGGCTCCTATATGGTTGACTATTTTTAAAAACTGATTACATATAATGATAGAAGATTTATCGAGACACAGGGATGGGTATGTTTGATCCTTCGGAACGGTGGTTCATTAAAATTGTGGGGTCTCCGTTCGCGCCTGGTCCACAAAGTATGAGAACTAAAAAATTTAAAAATTAAAATAAAAAGTTTAAAAGTGCTTTTGATATAGATGTATATAAGAATACTTTGATAAGTATGTTTTAACTTAAATAGGGATGGTATAATATAATTGTGGGATCTGCGTTCGCGCCTGGCCTCCATAGTATGGAAATAGGCACACACTTTAATAAAGACTTTTCATATCTATCTGCGTAAGTATAATTGATAATAATGTTTCAGTTTGAAGAAATATGGTATAATAAAATTATGGGGTGTCCGTTCGCGCCTGATCTCCATAGAATGGAAATATGTCACAAAGTTTAACAAGGTTTTTAATATAGATCCACAGAATATTGTGATAAGTGTTTCAGTGTGAACAGGTATGGATAATAAATAATGGGGTTTATCTATTTTATTTATATACTAGCGAGGGGTACCCGGCGTTGCTCCGGTGTTTGTATGTGTGTGTGGTGTTAAATAAAAAATAAACCAGGGGGTAGGATCGAAGCCGAAGCCATGAGGCGAAGTTTGAAAATAAAATCGGCCAGCCAGAATGAAGCATTGTTATAAGCGAATAAGTGAAAGATGTTTGAAAGTCGTCGAGCGTTACGACGACGACGATGACGATGTAAGCATTGTTATAAGCGAAGTAAGAAAAGAAAACAACGTTTTAATTTAGCGGGGGGGGGGTAATCAAAACATCGAAAAAAAACACAAAAAAAATAACGTAAGGCAAACGAACGATGAAAACAGTAAGCGAACACGTGAAAAATGGCTTAAATAAACCTGTTTCGATTTTAAAATTTAAAAATTCGGTGGGTACCCGGGTGTTTTGGGGTGTCGCTAAGAATAAGCGAAGTAAAAACAACAGGAAAATGACGAACGTTACGTGAAAAATGGCTTAAATAATACAGAGTTCAATATTTAAATTTAAAAAATCCAAACAAAAAAACCATCTCACACCACGATTCGAACCCAAAACGTTTAGATAATGAACCAAGGCCTTAACTACCTCAACTAAAGCGACGTATATGAAATTTGTACAGTTTTTCAACTATTTACAGTAAATCAGGTCACGACGTCATGACGTCATCTGTCGAAAATTGTCGATTTCGGGGTGAAAAAGTTAACGTTTTTCTCTTTCTCTCTCTCTCTCTCTCTCTCTCTCTCTCTCTCTCTCTCTCTCTCTCTAACACACACACACACACACTTCGTCTTCCTTACTCTAAAGAGTGTTACTAAAAAAGAAAATGGCGTCTGGGTTTATTTTTTGTAAAAACTTCGATCGTTAAATTTTTTGTAAGCCTATTTTTTTTTTTTACTTCACATTTTTGGCTTTTTATTTTTCGTTTACCTATAGTATCTAACTATTTTTAACGTGCTAATAACTTTGGTAACGTTGTCATAGCGTAGAAGTTCATAGTTTAGCTTGTGTGAGGGTTAAATTTCTTTTACCGATAACAACAATGTTTTTAAATTCAGACTGCCATTACAGCTTGCTGACGTCAAGATCACGTGACATTAATCAGCGGGTTTTGAATACAAGTTCACCCAAAATAAACGGCCTCGTGTATACTTTATGTAGAAGAGTTGGCGCCCGTATTTTTTGTGGCAGTTATAAATCGATTTAAAAATATGTAATGTTTAACATTAAAATGTCACTTTTTGGGCCCCCCCCCTGCAGAAAATCGATCAGTTGACGCACTTCTGATGGTCATTTTGGGCCAACTTTTCGATATTTGTCGTCCGGAGGGTGGGGCTTTCATATGAGACCAAGTTTGTGAATTGTTGTTCCGTCGGTCAAAAGTTTTTAGCAGACACACAAACATACATACATTTTCGCTTTTATATATATAGATAATAAATTATGGGGTTTATCTATTTTATTTTTACTTTCATCATAGTTTACTTTGGTTTTGATACCCCCAACTTCGAAGCTATCTCTTAACAACCCTTCCTTTTCATAACCTATCATACTTTCATAAATCAGAGTACATTTTCTATAGGCTGTTTTTGAACCCAGTCAACGACGGGTACTTTTGCTAGTATATATATATATATATATATATATATATATATATATATATATATATATATATATATGTGTGTGTATGTATATATAAAATTTTCCTCCTTTTCCTTGTACATATTAGTGAATTATTCCATGGATTTCGGCCTTTTGGATTATTTTGGACCATCTTCCAATTACATGATTTCCTTGGATTTTATTTGAGCGAATGGAAATTCAATTAACTTTCTTGGATTTACATGTTTGGATTTTACCGTCATTGGATTATTAACCTTGTACCAGACTATCCATTCACGTCTAGTCAACTTTGTCTTCACCATATTCCCTGTGCTTCACTTTTTGTTACCAAGTAAGATGTTTGACTTACTTGTAGTTTAATCAAATACTTTTGTATGCAAAATCCGATCCTGCATTTTGCTAATTCCTACCCTCTGATGAGAAGGAAAGTATTTCTTCGAAACTCTGCAGATTAAGGACTATCAAGTGTTTCCTTTTCAGATTAAATATGTTTTTAACTCTTTTTGAAAGTGTTTTTAACATGTTTTATTAACAGTTTGCTCTTATATATATGTATATATAGTGCTTGTGACATATGTGTGTGTGTCTCTGTGTGTATGAGGATAAAATACACGTTTTAGCATAAAAGAAAATTTCGTGGATATAATATGTATGACAAACAGATAAAAGTAAAAAAGAAAAAATGGTAATAACTCATCAAACATATAAACGAAAATGTGAATACGTTTAATCCATTTAAATAACACCTAAACCAATATGAGAAAATGAAGACTAACATCAAGATATTTTGTGATTGGAGTAATTTTTTTTAATTATATAGATGTTAAATGGACAGAAGGGGGAGAAATATTTTTTAAAATTGAACATGGATGAAATTCAGTAAAAACAGAGTATTGTTTTAATTGCGATTCGAGTTTTGTACAATGGCGATGTGTATTGCGTTATTTAAATCTAGTTTTGCAAAATGTTTGCTAATGAAATAAGATGGAAATATCAGTTTACATTAAATGATATGCGAGATGGATTACAACACTTTCGATTCGTTTGCGGCAGTAGGGATAGAGGTCTGGTCTAATTAAAGAAAAATTTGTTAAGAAAAAATTGTGTTTTTCAATATACATTGCTGGCGAAAATGTTTCTAATAAACACTAACATACACTTAAACATACATATGCACACATATGAACGCACTATATATACGCACACACACACCCACACACACATATATATATATAGTAAGTTATAAAATGGGGAATATTCAGTGTAGCTTAATCGCCATATACATTTTATAACTTACTAATTAGCTCTACCTACGTATTAAGCACTTTTGAAGTAAATACTTAAAGTTTACGCATAAATCTATACTTTCGTATATTAATTTTATGTGAGTAAATTAAGTAGTTATATATATATATATATATATATATATATATATATATATATATATATATATATATATATATGTATAGCTTTCTCTATTTCCTTTGGGAACCGTAAGTTACATTTCAGTAGTTTTCTATTAAACCTTTGTTCTTGTGATACTAAAAGGTTTTTGCTACGATTAGAACGAAATGTTCAACTGGGATTTAATACAATAACAAAACTGAACTTTGGAAAGGCTTTGATAGTTGCCATCGATTGCAATCTGGTTGCGCTATGGCTATTTTAAACAAACTCATTACGGTCGATATATGTTAAAGTGAAAATAAGAAACCAATTTTCTACAAGTGGTATAGCAGTGCTGAACGGTAAGCCAGTATAATTATCGCCTCTGAACGATTAATGCCACCGTTTTCAGTGGATATAGAAAAAGAAGCATTAGTTTACAAGGAGAAATCGTTTCGTGAAATTGCATTTTCAATGATGGTATTTGGAGCATGTCCACTCGTAAAATCAATATACTGCCAACGTCCAATCCAAGTATTATTTCATTATGTCTTCAAAATAAAACAAGGGAAAAATGAAGTCGCATTTCATTTGTAAAGAAAATGATTCTGCAGTAGTGAAAGCAGAAAGCAATTAGTGTTGGAAAATTAATCAGAAGCTGTTTACTCATAGTATTATGCAGTCGGATTAGTTTGTAGCAGGCTATGTGTTAGCTATTATTTTTAGTTCAATTAATTCATCTATAGTTTCTGTATGAAACTATAAAACAATGTTTGTTACTATATACATCGACTATATGCACATATTTAAGCAATTTATTATTATTTCTATATCATATATATTAGGTTACTGCAAAAATAATGTCGTTTTTTATGTTCAACTTTATGTCAAAAATGACATTATTTTTGCACCAACACCTATATATATATATATATATATATATATATATATATATATATATATATATATATGAGAGAGAGAAAGAGAGAGTGAGAGAGAGAGACCTATCAGTCGAATCCCAACGTATGACGTCCGACTAACAAAAGTGTTTTCATATAATTCACACACATTATTTGTTTATAGTAATGATATATATAGGCCCATCCACATTTTTTTGAAAATTTTTGGAAACTCTGCTAACTTTAGTATGTGCAAATGACTGCTACAAGGCCAAGCAGAATGTAAATCACACTTTTCCTTCCCCTGAATGAATGTCTGAGCAACGACTGAGAGTGTAACACATTCGGTAGTTTTATTCGCGTCTACAGATAGTTACCTGAAAATTCCTACGTCACAACCAACTACATACAGGGCTTAGTATTTAAATGTTTACCCATCCGGTACTGGCCAAGCTCAGCCTTGATTAACTTTGGTAAGCTAACGAGAACCGATGTTAAGATGATTATGCCATATGTATATATATATATATATATATATATATATATATATATTTAAATAAGGGAGTAGTCACCAATAATGTGGATTTTTTAACATTATTTTATTATTGTCTGTCTTGGTTTTTCATTGAGAATTATGTTTGGATCATTGTAATAATGTTTTTAAGTCATTGAAATCGTTTACGCGCGTTTCAAACGGTCTGTGATGCGTCCTCGTCAGAAATTATTTTCAAATGTGTAAAAATGGCGATTTTCGTGGTTAGTTTGAAGTTTTTCCAAGGGGTGGAGGCTTGTAAGTGTTTATTATACATTGGTATGTTGAATTTTTATTGCTTTTTTATTTGGTTTGTTCAGGGAGGCGTTGACCTCGCTGTAGTCGTTGTCTCTTTCTGCTAATGTTTTTTTCTTTTCCTTTAGGGTGGGGTAGGGTGTGTGTATGTGTGTGCGTGTGTGTGTGCGCGCGTGTGTGTTTATGTGTGCGTGTGTGTGTTTGCTTTTATTGGTTTGGGAATGTGTATATTGTTTTATAGTATTTTGGGGTTATTTGCTTCCTTAGGAAGGCGGCTGTGGTCCGAGGTCGTTACTAATGTGTATGTTTGGGGAGGGGGGACTGGCTCTTCTGAAGTAAGAGTAGGGGAGCTTTAATTCTATTTTGATATTTATTTTTTGGATTCTTGGATTTTAGTATTGTGATTTTTCGTTTTAGTCTTATATTATGTTTGTTTAGAAAGAGGGGTGTATTTAAAATAGGGGATTTTTTAATGTTTCTATTTATTTGTCTCCCCATATATATATACATATATATATATATATATATATATATATATATATATATATATATATATATATATATATATATATATATATATGAAATTTAGATAGAGGCGGAGAGACATTTCGCACTTCTTATGCGGGCTTTCTCAAGAGGTATGATTATTAAAAATCTATAAAACTCGACGATATGAAATTAATATATATATATATATATATGAAATGAAGATAGAGGCGGAGAGACATAGAGGCTCGACGTTTCGCACTTCTTATGCGGGCTTTCTCAAGAGGTATGGTTAAAAGAGAAAGCCTACATATAATGGGCGAAACGACGAGCTTCTAAGTCTCTCTCCCTCCATTTTAATTTCATATCGTCGAGTTTTATAGATTTTTAATAATCATATATATATATCATCAATAATCATATATAAGACGGGCAAAACGTCGAGCCTCTATGTCTCTCCACCTCCATTTTAATTATATATATATATATATATATATATATATATATATATATATATATATATAAAACCCCAAATATCCATCTTTATCGAAGAGCGTATCGATACACGGTGACGGAGTGGGAACTCTTTCAAACGTCCATATCGCCCAATGTTTGAAAATATAGCAGCCGATTAACCGATTGGTTAACCCTCGGCATAGAAATGGATATAGCCTCTAAGAAATTCCAACAAAACCCAAACAGCTAGCCTTGCGCACGTGAGCCACTACTTCAAAAGTATTAGATGTTTTGAAACTAACATCAAGGATAACAATAAATGCAAAAGAGCCATATGCTCAGTCCATGAAGTCCAAAATAGAAGAACGGAGGCTTTACTCTCATCAATATTTCCGAAAAACATACAAGCTTCTGTACAGGTGCACATCCTCTTACTGAATATCATCAACGGCTCTTTGATAATTACATCAGCATCTGACAAAGCCAAACTCTTTTAACTTTATATCAATCTCAATTCTCCTTCGAAATTACCTATAGGGCTGATTTGATAACTCGGTCTTCTGCATATCGGTACAGACCAATAAGTCTTCTGTAAGTTGTAAGTCGTCTGAATCCGTGATAAATAAAAAAAACTTGTCAACCACCTCAGCAAAAATAACCTACTCAGTGACAAGTAATATGACTTCCTTCCTGCGAGATCATCAGCTGGTGTACTGACTTTTATTTCACACAGGATAAGTGACTCTCTAAACAGGGGTTTTCTCCTTAGAGCAATAGTTCTTAGCATGTCAAATGCAGTTGATAAGGTTTACTTCACAAGATTTCTAGTTATGGAATATCTGCTAATGTCTTTTCAACCATCGAATCAATTCTCTCTGATACGTTTATACAAGTAATCGTTGATGGGCGGAAGTTGAAAGCTGAAAGTATCAACGCAGTCGTGATTCAGAAACCAATATTGGGATCACTCATCATCACTGAAAACCTATTATCTGATCCATGCGTCACGTTTTGGTTGCGGTTAGTAGGCAATAGGCCAGATTACCGGTAGCTTCGAAATGATACGGAGATCGCGTTCATGGTTGGTTTGTGAAAAATGCAATTTTTATTGTGTTGTTCCAAACTGCCGTTTTTTTTTTTTTTTGATAAAAAGTAAAAGTGATTCTCCATTAAGATCCGTGAGAAATAATTTTAATGCAACAAAATATTTTAGCCTCGAGCGTTTTAATTTCATTTGTTTCGTTGCATAATATTCAAATCCACTTTTTTGTTTCTCTGTGTGTTATCACTAGGCTATGAGAAGAATATTCTTTTCATAATTTGACTCTCGAGTATATATCAGTTAATATCTCATATGTTTTTAGATAGAGTAATGTGGTTCTCAATGCATTAACTTTGTCTAACTGTGTCGATTATATACTCGAAAGTCAAAGCAATAAAAAGAATATTCTGTTGTCATAGCCTTAATTATCACACATTAGCTATCAATAATTAACGTGACTAAAACAGAAATTAATTGTAAAAGAATATTTACTGTTGAAAAATTTATGTTATTCTTTTAGTTTTTTTTAATTGTAAAAAGAAAATTTACATTGTTTTCTAACTTTTGTTTCACATATTAATATTATTGAGTATTTTTAATAATAATAATAATAATAATAATAATAATAATAATAATAATAATAATAATAATAATAATAATAATAATAATAATAATGAGTAATTTTAACAATAGTAGTATTGGGTATTTCTTTAAATAATAGTATTATTGAGTATTTTAATGATAATAATATTGATTATTTTTTATAATAGTATCATTGAATATTTATTAAAATAATAGTATCATTGTGTATTTTTTCGTAATAGTATTATTTAGTATGTCTTTCATTAATAGTATTATTGTGAATTTATTTTAATACTAGGATTATTGAGAATTTATTTTATTTATGGGATTATTAAGTATTTCTTGTAATAATAGTGTTATTTAGTAGTTTTTGATAATAATTATTATAATGAGTATTTTTATAATAGTATTATTCAGTATTTTAATAATAATATTATCGAGTATTTCTTTTAATAATAGTATTATTCGTTTTTTTTAATAGTAATATTGAGTATTTCTTTTAATAATAGTATATCGAGTCATTCTTTTCATTAATAGTATTATTCAATATTTCTTTTAATAATTGTATTATTCAGTATTTATTTAATTAATAGTAATTTTGACTATTTTTTAATAATAGCATTATAAATATTTATTGTAATAATAGTACGATTTTTTCTAATTTCTCACGAAAATAAACCGAACCAACGAATATAAGAATTAGTTATAAGTGTTATAATGGTCGCAATGACATAAATAATATAGACCAGGGGTTCTCAACCGGAGTCCACATGGACCCTAGGGGTCCATGGAATATTTCTGGGGGTCCACAGTCAAAACATAACAGAATAGGGGTCCACACCGATATTTTGGTGGTCCATGAAGAAAACCAACTCAGAATATTTTTTATTGTTAAAAATTTAATTTCTACTGTCTGATGTCCGTCGGCTTGGCCATGGAAGAATTATTATCACTCTAATTTAGATTATTATTATTATTACTTATTATCATTATTATCATAAATATTATAGTTGTAAAATACCTTATTTGCATTAAATTGGTTTTCATTTAAAAATAAAGCTTCATTTTATATTATTTCTTTGATTATTAAAACCTCAAAATTTATAATAGTGAAAAGTAGAAAATTGTCTAATGACCAATAGTTATGAAGGGGTCCACCAAGATAAAAAGAAGGGAAAATGGGTCCATGAGTAAAAAAAAAAAGGTTGAGAACCACTGATATAGACCAATATAATTTTTATTGCTGCTAATTGTCTACATCACATTAAACATTTTTTTATATATACTTAATGTCGGTGGCTGTTTTTCTCATCTTTCTATACGTATATTTCGCTTATTTGACCGTATAGAACAACCAAAAGTGAGAAGGTACTGCAATGAATATATTATACCTTATATATTAGCAGCTCAAACTTATATAACATATACACGGAAAATCTGAGAATCGTGATGACGACATTCTTCTTTGTTCTTAGCCTCCGATGTTACTTTTTATACCTTTCCTCTCAAGAGTAGGTATTTATTTATCTGCTTCCCCACTGTGCAAATTAGGCACAAGACCGTTTTCTGACGTGGGGAGGAAAAACCAGCTCCCCCCAAGGGGGCACTCTGGCAGGGTCCAAAATTAGCAATTGTCTGATATGAAGGGTTTCCACACATTGACCAAACTAATTGACTTAAAAAGCAATTGTCCGATATGAAGGGTTGCCCCCACATTGACCAGAACTGATTACTTCCTTTTCCTTTTCCGCTCCTGGCCCAAAGGCCAAGAACAGCCTATGCGCAAAGTTGTCTTATATCGTCTTCAATTATGCTTCACAAACATACGTGTGGCAATATTGATACTAAATCTCGTCGTGGGCCTGAAATTTCGATTTAATTTACTCAAGATTTTCATACGATGAAAAGCAACTAACATATCTCAGTTTATTCTAAATCTAATACTGTGAGCTATCGTTTTTTTATTGGTCTACTGTAACGAGACTACGATCGTAAGCAATTACCTAGGTCATTATGACCTTCAGAACATTAAAGAGGGTGTTCCCCCATATTCTATTTTTGTCAATTGCAATTGAAATTTTTAAGTGTTAGCATGTATCTGTTAAAACTATGATAATATTCACAAGCTGAAACGCATTAATATGATTATCTTTGGAATCGGGATTTCCCCAAAAACAATTTTATTTTATATTATACACTTGTTCAATCGACTTTGGACTGGAGAATGCGCCGACTACATATCGCTGGAGTCATTAAACAACTGAATAAGTATACCTATTGGTTATAGATGGCGACCTGTAACGAGAACGAGGTTATTTTTGGCTGAGGAGTTCGTGTGTTGCTTGTCTTAATGTTCAGGCAACTTGAAACCCTCCATTTTTATCTGACTTATGTTAGAGAAAATGTTAGATGGGACCGATCCGATAAATTGAACAATCTCGTCAAATTATATTACGCGGAAATCATATTGAAGATAGAAAATCGTGTGCACATTACGCTGATTAACCCTAATTTATATAAAAGGGATTATGGTACAGAAGTAATTACATAACACGAAAACATTATACACAAACTAATAGGTACATTTATTTGCTACTAGCAGTTCAGCCCGGCTTTGCTCGGGTCCTATGTATTGTTCATAACTTTATGTGCATATGTATATATTAAAAAGTGTGCATATGTACGGAAAGACTGTCGTTCTGAACTTGTCCTTGCCACTTGACTCAAATAGTGTCGATTCAGAAGAGGTGTACTTGGGAATTGCACAATCTCTGCCACACAATTACATGTGCAACTTCCCTTACAAGGGGTATCCTTTGTCTTTCCAGACTGAACGGAAGCATCGTACATGTACGGAAATACCTTTCTATTCAGAACATTAAATACTATAGAGGAAAGTAAGTAGAGACAGCAAAGTTCGATTTTTTTAAACTTTGACCCGATTTCCGCCCCTTAACATTTATTGTTTTGAACTAAAATCAAATTAAAATGTTTGACCCATGTCCAAGTAACCTACATCTACAATTTCAAGTGTTTAAGCCCAAAATTGGCGGAGGGGTTTGGTAAAGTCTACAAATGTCAACTCTGTCAACTTTGTTTTTTTGCCAACCAAATTTTCACCTAAAAACTTATTAAAAAGCTTGATGCGTGTCTGAATAGCTTTTATGTAAAATTTCAAATGTTTAGACCGATAATTGGCTGAATAGTTTGCTAGAGACCACAAAGGTCAAATCTTTCGAACTTTGACCCCCTGCAAGCCAGTTTTCAGCAAAACAAACATTAAAATGCTTGCCCTATGTCTGAATATCCTTTATGTAAAATTTCAAATCTTCAAACCAAAAATTGGCTGAGTAATTTGGTAAAGACCAAAGAGATCAATTTAAAAAAAATTGACGCCAATTATTACCCCTTAACATTTATTGTTTTGAGCTCAAATCAAATTATAAAGTTTGATTCATGTCCAAGTATCCTATATCTAAAATTTCAAGTGTTTAGACCCAAACTTGGCGGAGGAGTTTGGTAGAGTTCTTAAAGGGTCCAATCGTTGAACTTAGATCCTTTACTAGCCAAATTTCTGGCCGAAAACCGATTAAAAAGATTTTTCTAAAATCTCAATATCCCTAATGTCAAATCTCGAGTCTGTAGACCGAAAATTAACAGGCTATTTGATAGAGAAATTTACACACACAGACACAGACACAGACACACACACACACACACACAGATATTTTCAGTTTTATATATATATAGAATAAGTTAAGCATATTGTTTGTGAATACTTGGCACGACACTGTGTAAGTAGAACAAGCAATGGGATGTAAACAAAAACTTTTAAAATACTTATCTAAGCTAGCGTGTCCGGTCGTAGCCCGGTCGTAAAGTATGCTTAAATATGATATTTTAATTCTTGCAGCTTTCGTATATATTATTATATATATATTAATGTTCTATCGGTTTTTATATATTATAAATTTCAGATTTCAAAAATATAAAAAAAATTATCCATATGACTTGGGTGCATTAGCTTGAATAAAAACCGAAATAAAAATGTATTAAATATATATGTATATATATATATATATATATATATATAACCTAAATTCCTTCAGCCATAATCAAAACCGAAACCAAAACTTATGAAGAATTATTGATAAATCATTTATAAAAAAAAATAGATGACTTAAGTGCCATCAGTTTTAATCGAACCGAAACTAAAACTTATGAAGAATTCTTGGTAAAATTATTTATTACAAGAAATGGAAGTACATAACAATTAAACGACCCGGATGTAGGTGCGACACAGAAAAACGCTATCGTATCAATATATAGATGATAAAGAGTGATATATTTCCCGAGATTCACGAATATTAAATCAACTACTATAAATATATTAAGTCGTTCTTGTCATTAAATTAGAAATGGAAAAGAAATATCTCTCCCGAACCAGTAAACAAATTTAGAAATAATACTTTTGGGTAAAAATAATATATGCAAATAAGCTTCAAAAGTCGAACCTATTTACCTAATCCTCCATATATACTGAACCTTATTTTTCAATTTGCTATTATCTCTCTCTCTTTCTCTCTCTCTCTTTCTCTCTCTCTCTCTCTCACACACACACACACACACACACACACTGTCTCTCTCACTCTTTCCTGTACTCTAATGAGAAACGTTAAAGAAACAAGGGGCGCGACAAGTGCAGCAAATAATAATCAAGTTGGCGCGGCGCTTTAGATAAGATAAGTTGTTTTTTTTTCTCTTTTTTTCCAAATGAAGGTAACCTTAACCCTAACACTAACTCTGACATTTCTTCTTTTAAATTTCTTATTTGTTTTGTAACTATGTGTATTTTAATTTATATATGCATTTGTCTTTACTTTGGTCAGCTTTTTAAATTCACGCCCCCCCCCCAAGCAAAACTCAATCATGTTCACTTCCAGCTAAAGTAGTTTCCACGCTCTTTACTAGGGCTAGGGAACAAATAATATTAGGCCATATAAATGTTCCGAATTTAGCACAAACGTGGATTCATTTTTACTTTAGAAGTGAGAATCCAGAAAAAAAAAGAAGTAAAATTTAACATATACACGCATGTGCGTAGAACTCGTAAGATAAAAATAGAACGAACACGATACCCGGTCCAAGAAATCACTTCCCCCCCCTCCTCCAAAAAATAAAAAAATCAAAACGGAACATGAGAAAACCTTGAGACATCTACATATATTATAAAAAATATAAAAACTATTAAGGTGTTATCATAGTGAGAGTTTCACAGTTTATTACCAATTCTTTCAAATCTAACAGATCTCGATAATTGGCTATATAGTTTGCTAGAGACCACAAAGGTCAAATCTTTTGAACTTTGACCCTCTGCAAGCCAATTTTTCAGCAAAACAAACATTAAAATGCTTGCTCTATGTCTGAATACATTTTACGTAAAATTTCAAATCTTCAGACCAAAAATTTGCTGAGTAATTTGGTAAAGACCACCGAGATCAATTTAAAAAAAAATTGACCCCAATTATTACCCCTTAACATTTATTGTTTTGAGCTCAAATCAAATTGTATAATCTGATTCATGTCCAAGTATCCTATATCTAAAACTTTAAGTGTTTAGACACACACTTGGCAGAGGAGTTTGGTAGAGTTCTTAAAGGTTCCAATCGTTGAACTTAGATCCTTTACCAGCCAAATTTCTGGCCAAAAACCGATTAAAAAGATTTTTCTAAAATGATGATGATGATGATGATGATGATGATGATGAAAAAGACACTGGGTATGTGAAAACTCTTTATAGTCTAATAAACATATCCGAAAGTGCATATACCTATAAAGAGTACCAACACACATATCCATAAGACGCCAGAGTTTGTAGGAAAAAAAACAACACAATTTGAATTACCTATTATAGATGTTCATAAAAAGTTTTTTCCCCCTCGCTGGAATTTGAAGGTAAATCGTTACTAAGATCGGCTTTGGAGAATATCTTTCCTCCGTTTAATTTATACGACTTCAGGGCTAAGAAGTGGGTAATCGGAGTAATTTAGTACTGAGATCAAAACCTTGGAGAAGTCGGTGAAAATGTTGATTTTTATTTACACTTATTTTTGATTGAGATGATAAGGATCGCAGATATGCAATTAGGAAGCATGCGCGAGAAGAAGAAAAGAAAAAAGGAGATAAAATGCTACACGTACTCGGAGAAAAGAAAGTCGACATCGAGGAAAATCGATGTGTAAAACGCAGGTGAGCAAAAGGCTGGCTAATGTTGGCGTGAAGAAAAAAAGGGTGACAACGAAGGAAATAATGAAGTCGCAGACGAGAATTGGCCGGCGTGATGTGATGACAAAAAGAAACGCAATCAACCATGTTTACAAAGGATGTGTCCTATAGTATCAGACCTGACGGAATGATTAATTGTAGGTATAAACCGTTTCATTGCCTCGAAAAAGTTCCAGCAAAAACCTAACAACCAGCCGTGATTCTCTCCAGAATGTGCTGCTGCCATTCCACATAGAAATCACTTTTTCCATTGCTTCCGACGTAATAGATAAAGCCGCCTTCAGATCTGCCAGAAACCTCTGTAAAAAAGTAATAAAAAAAGCGAGAGAGTTGTATGCTCAGTTCGCCAAGTCCAAAGTAGCTGAGCTAGAATTCCATCAGTTTTGGCAAATAGCAAACAGAATCCTGAACAGAAGTGTGTGCTCTATCCCAACCATCATCAATGGTAATCTCGTCAGCATCAGACACAGCCAAACACTTTTCCAAAATCTTTGTAGCTAATTCTACCCTTTACGACCAAGGCCGCCAACCCCCAGTATTTCCACGTGTATCTGAAAACACGCTATGCGACATACAAATATATGGACATGATGTTGCTAAGCTAATTCAAAACCTTGATTCCAGTAAAGCAACTGGCCCTGACGGCATTCCAATTATAATACTCAAAAAGCTTCAACGAGAACTATCCCCCATACTTGCAAAGTTATTTAAGCGTTGTCTTAAGGAGAAATGCTTCCCAACACGTTGAAAAATCTCATCAGTATGCCTTGTATTTAAGAATTCAGGTGATCGCTCATCTTCTTCTAAAGTACAGACCAATAAATATACTATGCATAATGAGTAAGCTGCTGGAATCTGTGTTAGATAAAGGAGTGGTCAACCATCTCAGCAAAAACAACTTTCTTAGTGACGTGCAATATGGTTTCCGTTCTGCTAGATTTACAGAAGACGTGCTTACAGAAGTATCTCATAAGATTGGCGAATCTCTCGACGGAGGCTTTTCTCTAGGGCAATTGCTCTTGGCATATCAAAGGCCTTTGATAAGGTATGGCATAAAGGTTTACTTCACAAGATCTCCAGTTATGGTATAGTTGGAAATGTCTCCTCAATTATTAAATCATTTCTCTCTGATAGGTTCATAAGAATATTGGTTGATGGACAGAAATCAGAAGCTCTCAGTATCAATGCTAAAGTCCCTCAAGGGTTCGTCCTGGGCCTAAATCTCTTCCTGATCTACATTAATGATCTTCCAGATCACATCCTTACATCATTCGTAGACATTTATGCTGAAGACACTACAATGTATGGTAGCACACTAAAGACATTAAACGACCAAGTTCTCACTGATTCTCTCTCCTCTGATCTTGAGCATGTGGTACAATGGGGAAAGACGTGGCTGGTTACTTTTAATGCATCTAAAACCGAACTTCTATCTCTACATCATCTACGCTCTGATGCCAATCTGGCATCTGTTGAAATGAATGGCTCTCGTCTTGGAGAAGCTTCGTGTTTTGACAAGCTTCTGGGCTTGATCTTTACTCCTGGCCTGAAATGGAACATGTATATCAAATCCATTGCGAAGGTCGCTGGAGAAATGGTGGGATCCTTCTAGCGCTCTAGTAGATATCTCACTCCTGATGCAATTCTCTACCTATATAAAAGCCAGGTACAGCCAACAATAAAGTACTGTTGCCAAATCTGGACAGAAACTGCTAGAAGTAGCTTATATTGCCTTGACAGAGTTCAAAATAGACTCCGTAGCGTAGTGGGGGGATGCTCTTTTCTCTTCCCTGCTACCTCTTTCCCACAAAAGAGACGTTGCGAGCCCGTCTCTGTTTTATCGTTATTTTCATGGCAAGTGTTCGTCTGAGCTTCAATCTATGGTCCCTCCCTCGCCAAACTTTCACGAAAAACACTCGTCTAGCCAAAACCACTATCAATAATTTCTCACACTCTTTATCTGTGCCTAAACCTAAATGTAGATTCCATGAAGAAAGATTCTTTCTTAGAACTGCACGCCTGTGGAACTCTCTTCCGATTGCCTGCATTCCAGCGGACTACAATCTGATTTTCTTCAAGTCCAATGTAAACAAATTCTTGATGAATCGTTCCCCTAAGTAATCCAATTTACAAAATTCCCAATACGTATGCTTATTACGCTACAATCACATTGACTTATCACATTAACCCTTATCCTCCTACAATCACATTAACCCTTATCCTCGAGTGGCATCCTGGCCTTGATAAGTGGAATTGATTCCTGTGTAAAGAATAAACTAAAATAGACATGTAGCAACGAGAGACTTATTTTTAAGTGGTGCCGAAAATAACGAAAATAAGATTGTTTAAAAAAGAAAAAATGTTGTAGGGTATTTCCTTTCGTCCTCCAGAAAACATCGAGTCATCAGGAGAGAATACGCATTGTTACGGGGCCATCATCTCTACGGCTTTTTGCGTATAATTATATTCTCGTAGATATAAAAATATGGAGTGTAGAGGTGGACGCAGGTATTTTCTGTTTCTTTGTTTTCCAGTGCAATGCTTGGTTACATGTCTTGTTTGTTATATTTAAATATTTATACATGTTGATTGAAAGACTTAAGGTAGCACACATACCAAGAAACTATATGATTATAAGAATGCAGGAACTTTTCGTGTGCGTACCTCTCTCTCTCTCTCTCTCTCTCTCTCTCTTTCTATATATATATATATATATATATATATGTGTGTGTGTGTGTGTGTGTGTGTGTGTGTATGTGTGTGTGTGTGTGTTGGTACGATTAATCGGAATCGGAATCGGAAATCGAAAACTCCAAACATTTGGGGGTATCGGAATCGGTATCGGAATCGGTATTGGAATCGGAAAAATGGTGCCTATTTCCTGATGCCAGAAACAATTCTTTTGATAGCCTTTGTTTATTTGATTTTGTTTAAAGCAAAATCTTCTATTGCTGATAATAATGATAAAGCAATAAATATTTATTGATTTAAAACAATAAGTAAAGCTAAACTTGATAGATCATCCTCCACATAGCAAAATATAGTAATATTAAACATGTTTGTTTTGTTTTTTTCGGAAATCGGGGAAAATAAAAATTCTATAGTTATATATTTAGAGATATATAAAGATTCGGAATCGAAATCGGTAATTTTATCGGAGTCGGGAATTTAGCACGGAATCGGTAATTGTTATCGGAATCGTGAAAAATATTGGAATCGTCCCATCACTATATATATATAGTCTTACATTTTTTCCTCCGTGTTCAATTCAAAATAAAAAAATAAATTGATGAAATATGAGTGTGTGACAATCGCACTCAAGCAGAATTACAAGCATAATGTATGGTTGGCCAAGCGCACCAAATGCAGCCAACCCTAAAATCTCAGAATAAGTTGTAAGATTTTTCCGGGAAAAAAGCTTTTAGATTAAAATATTAGAACGAACTCAATGATGTCTGAAGCAGAAAAATCTTTCAAATTCTGTACGTAAAACATATAAATTATGGTTATGTCATAAATATTAATACTATTACAGTGTTTTGATATTTAAATAATATTAATTTTGCAAGTCATTGCCAGTTTTGTTTTATATTTAACTAGCCGTGCGTACCCGACGTTACTCGGTAGATCTTAAGGTTAGTTTAGTCTTTAATGTTTGTCAATCTGTCTGTTTAAGCTTATAATACAAAAATAACAGATTAAAATTGGCTATTCAGAAGAAAATTATTATTTCCTATGAAAATATTTCTTTTTTATTTTGATTTTATTTTAAAAGAAAAAGTAAATATAATTAATATTACAACGTAGGGTCACACTTAATTTTCCGAAGCACATTGTCTTTGAAAATTTAACTTTTCTAATCAGTAATGAGTAAAATGTTTTCAACACAGAAGTCAAAATATTAATTCTATGATCAAAGTAAAAATTCAGAAAAACACGACTTCAAGCAACGCATTGTAAATTAAGGGCATAGAACTAGAAATGAACTCAATGAGTAAATATCTCTGACTAAAAACACAACGTCGATTAAAATAATTGACTAATCATTTTATTTATATTTGTTACAGAAAACACAAGGCGTGCATGCGTATATCTTCTTCTCTTCTTCTCTATTCTATCTTCTTCTATTCTATCTATCTTTTCTATTCTATCTTCTTCTATTCTTCTATTCTTCTTCTATCTTCTTCTATCTATTCTATCTTCTCTTCTCTTCTCTATATAAATAAAATGAACTCATTTTTTCCCGTCTGATTTTGACATTAATAGGATTAAAAATCAAGATATTTCATGCAAATATAATATGCACAAACGGCAGAACAATATCTGAGGTGTGTTATAGGCTTATTATTTCTCAAATTCCTCGATAATCTTAGATTTCTATACTTTTTCTGCTGAGAAGTCACGGCCAAAATCGGTTAAGATCAACGGAAGTGGTAAAATATTTTCTCTCTAATAAATTCCTCCTCCCCCTGCCACCACTTAACACCGTTTGGGGATCGTTCACAAGGAACAGTTGAGAAGAGAACACCGGTTTGGCTTCGTAGTTCTTTCATGTGAAGTTATTTAAAATCACTAAACTAAGCTGCAGTGCTCTGTGGCGTAGTGGTTAGCGTGCTAGACAATTCACATTATATTTTCACGTTCGCGCCGACCTACCGTAGTCGTTTTTTTTTTTGTTTTTTTTTCCTAAACAACTGGAATGGACTTTTCTTGGTGGCCGAACTGTTAACGTTGCAGATGTTTTTTCTTGTTTTTTTTTTCACACTTTATTTTCCTACTTTTACTCATGACTCCGGGTTTGATCCTTCCTACTTATCTACCATAACATTTTTTAAAACTCCCCCCCCGTCCCGGAAACAAACACTCGGGCAACGCCGGGTACCCCCGCTAGTATATCTCTATTCCCTGTATTTTAATTAAACTAGTAATTTCACTGTTACATTAAAATACACTTAGCTCTTTAGACTATTATTCTAATCTCCTTTAAATTATATATATATATATATATATATATATGTTTTTTATAATCGATTCTGTGGTGTTTTCCCCCTCTCTGAGTGCTTTATAGGGAGAGGTTATCTGCCCTTTGTTTATATTCTAGTTGTCCCCACATTTTGGGACATATTTTTGTAATTAACTTATTTTTTAAATATTTATTTAAGTATTTTCTACGTGCATAAACTTATCTATAGACATGACATGTTTCGAAGTTTCACTTCTCATCAGCATAGCTAAACTTATTGAGACTCGAACTCACCACCGTTCGATATGCAGCCTAATGTCTTAAACCCGGACCACGAGATCTCATCAGTTCTATGCACGGTTTTTATTGCTTTTAAATGTAAGATTGTTTATTTGTTTTTATATAAGCGATTCTGTGATGTTTTTTTTTTCAATCGCTGGGTGCTTTATAGGAAGAGGTAATCTGACCTTTGTTTATATTCTAGTCGCCCCCACATTTTAAAGACGTATTTCGGAGATATATATATATATATATATATATATATATATATATATATATGCATGCATGTGTGTTCGTTTTATTTCCGCTAACACTATACAATAATTCAATACTATTTGCAAAAAACAGCGACTATGCATGGAGTATAGTTTTTACATTTGGGCTTGGGCATCTACTAGTCTCTTCCCCTTTGACAATATTCAAAATACAGTTTCCAATCTATCCACAAAGCTTCAACCCCTGTACCATCGCTGCCATATATGTGTCTTTTTTTACATGTGTTTTAATGCAATCGCTCTGATGATCTCGTACCATTTTTTTCCCTCTCGGTGTAAATACACCTGACATCCACACAACACCAACCTCATACACATTCACTGTAGAGGTCCGTAGATGTCGAACACCTTTCTACTTTAATAGTTCTTTTCTTTTGACTGTTAAACTTTGGAATTTCGTCCTGGTCCCCTAATATACTAAGGGATTCTTTCTTTGTTTCTTGCTTCCCTGATTGTACTTACCTGCGGAAATTAAAATATAATGTAAACAGTGATCTTGCTTATCCTCTCATATTATCCCTTGTAGACATGGTTACAAATAGTAGCCCCTTAAGTTCGAGTGGAAATGTAATTTGTTCAAAATGAAGAGTTTCAAAAAGGGAAAAGCACGTGTTGTATGTATATTCAGCCTATCGTGCGAAATACTCGCTGTTCGTCCAGTCGAATATTTTCAGAGAGAATTATAGTAAAGCATAATACAGAGTAAAAAAAACTTATTATCTGACAAATGTGGTTGTTTGCTGTTGGTCTAACACTTAAAAAACATTATCAAAATGCTCTAGAACAAAACATATTCGCACCGTTTTTCCATAGGTGTGCGAAAATTAAACTTCACTATAACACTAAACTTTTACTGTATAATTCTTATTCCAATTTGATCGAATCTATTAAATTTATTAATTCTCTGAAATGCTTTAATTCAATCCCTTACACAGAATGAGAAAATAAAATTCGGGAATTTCGTAAAATGTGCATCATACGACAATGAGTCGAAATTCAATGTAACACTTTTAAATTAATATTTTCAAATATGACGATACGTTTTTATGAACCGTTAAACATACACCCAAAAATGAAGGTTATAGGGAATATTTATTCGTGGATGTCTAATACAGATTGTATCTCAGTTGTCAATAAAGGATTTTACATTCTTTTTATTATTATTTATTCATAACGTACATTTAATTAAATATAAGCCGCATGGGGATCCCTTACGCCTATGTGGTGGTATCAAATAACCGGAATAATGCGTTAAATAATTCGGGAGTAAATTCTGTGCTCAGAAACATACCTGATGCCATATAGAACCATACATGCAGGGTGGAACGATAAAAATTGTCCCACTAAAAAAAAAACAACACTACAGCTTTATTTTCAAACTGCTATGGAAAAATTAATTCCCGTTACTTGATTATATAGTAGAGTTGACATCTTTCCAATGTAGCAGTATTCAGCCTCAATCACCGCCTCGGTACGGGTCCGGAATTAGGAACATGCCTTTTTTTCACAAGAGCCGGCGAGAGCTCGGTGAATACTTGGCGGAGGGCGGCGATCTGGCTGGCTTTGGTGTTATGAGCGGTCATGTTTGTTATGTTCTCGATGTATGAACAAACGAAGTGGCCTAGTAGGTTAAGGTAGGGGTGGAGGGGGCAATAGAGGATTGGTGCAAAGTCGTAGGACTCCCTGTGAAGCCAAGCCAGGTTTTTTTTAACTTGTGGACTGGCGCCGAGTCCTGTTGCCACAACCAGGGTCTGTCAACTGCAACCTGATTGCACTCAGGAATCACTACACTTTCCAGCACATCCAGGTACACATCGGTGTTGATTTTCAAGCCGACTTCGAAGATATGAGGTGGCATGATGTGGCTCTCGCTTGAAACCATTCCAAAGACCATAACCGTAGCCGGAAACTGCTTTCCCACCCTTGTCACGTCCCTGTTCTCTGGATTTGCATTTTGAGGGTGCTGGCAATGATTCTGTTGTCGTAACTTGAATCGGTAGAGAGCATAATCTGTATAGCGGCGCACCTCCGATATCGCTCATTAAACATTGTGCCACTTTCAGACATGATAAAAGGCTCCTACCACTCTTGGGATTAGTATAAAATCGACGAACTTGTAGATGGTCTGCAACGAAATAAGAAAACCGGCTATCATCAAACGAGAGTGGAATCATGTCTTTTCTAGAACGATAATTCTATCGTCTCAATTCGTATATAAACTTATTCTAGATATTAAAATATAAAAAGCTGGTGACACTAGTGTCTATTTTTATGTCACATGCGATTATATATAAAATATATGTATATAAAATATATGTATATAAAATATATGTATATAAAATATATGTATATTAAATATATATATATAAAATATATGTATAAAATATATGTATATAAAATATATGTATTGTATACGTTAAAAATTAAAAATAAAAACATTGCTTTCAAAATTGATATATTTAAAGTATGCGTTTTTATTAAACGGCCAAATGCATCATCCATTACAGTTTTCTGTAATTTCACGTGCCATTCATGTTTCGAGTTACGAATGAAAGATAGATGCTAATGTGGTTAATAAAGTCATTTGCATTGGATATAATTGTTATCTGATTGTGTGGCCTTTTTCAGTGCATGTGAATTCATGTCAACGGTTTACATTTTAGTTTATTTAATGATCTGCCAATCATATTATAGAATAATCGCCTTGCAGTAAACTCTGGTAGAGCTACGCGGACACCCTTGCAGTAAGTGGATATTGTAAGAGTAACCATTTCCTAAGGAGTTTAAATTTTGTTTTAACTACCTCCTAAAGTAACTGAAAATTCAACTATGAACTTTAAAGCAAATAGATTATATAAAAGTTGACACTTATATTGTTACACATAAAAACTGAAACAATTACAAAGAAACAAAGAATCACAATAGTTAACATTTGTTTAATTGGGTATGGGATGGGGTGGAGGAGGGGGAACTGTTTCAAATTCACAAAAAGAGCTGGTCGGAGCCATGGTGGTGCTCCCGCGATGGTGACCAATACCAACTTGGTATACACCAGGTGGGGGAGGTTTATGAAGAGCCGCACTAAATATAATCTTAACAATTGACTTTGACCTTGAAAACGATGTGCAGCATCCCTTGGCTGGAGACCATCATAATGACAGGTTTGGTCCTCATCTATCTAGCGGCGGTATGGGCTGTAGAAGAATATATATACATAGTATTTGACATTTGATCTTAACCTATAAATGGTGTGCACCATCGCTGGGTAGGGGACCATTATCATATCATGTTTGGTCATGATCGGTCTAGTGGTGTGGGTTGTAAGAAAGTTGAGCACACAGACACATACACGAACGCTACTACTTTATATATATATATATATATATATATATATATATATATATATATATATATATATATATATAAAGATGGTGCGAATATCCCTAGATTGGGGGACTATCATCATGCCAGGTTTGGTCATGATAATTTCAGTGGTGTGAGCTGTATCAGAGTTGTACATACAGACACACACACACCTGAACGCTACTACTTTTTATATATAGATAATGCAAGCCATCCCAAGATAGGGTAGCATCATCATGCCAGGTTTGGTCATGATAATTTCAGTGGTGTGGGCTGTATCAGAATTGTACACACACACACAAACACTACTACTTTATATAATATAATGGCATGCACTATCCCTATGTGGGGGACCATCATCACGTCAGGTTTGGTCATGATAGGTCCAGTGGTGTGGACTGTAGGAGAGTTGTATACATACATACATACACATACTTACACGAACGCTAATACTTTATGTATAAAGATGGTGCTTACAACGTCTACATGGGGGCCATTATCATGCCAAGTTTGGTCACTATCGGGCAAGTCGTGTAGGCTGTAGAAGAATATGTATACATAGGCTATGACCTTGATCTTTTACATTAACCTTGAAAAGTGTACATCATCCCTAGATGGAGGAACATCATCACGCCAGTTTTGGCCATGACTGGTTCAATACTGTGAGTTGTAGGAGAGTTGTACACACAAACACACACACACACGCTATTACTTTATATATATATATATATATATATATATATATATATATATATATATATAGGGAGAGAAAGAGAATGAGAGAGAGAGATGGTGTGCACCATTCCTAGGTTTGGTTCTGATCTATTTAGTGGTGTGGGTTGAAAGAGAGTTGTACACCCCAACTACTTATATATATATATATATATATATATATAAACAGAATTGAAATCTGAAATGTATATAGTGAGTTATGTGAAGCCTCACTAATTCGTACTATTGTAAAATGAGGCTACACTCCATCAAGCTAAAACAAAACATTAGGAATGTTTAAAGACAATTTTATTGACATTCTAATCTTATGAATATATAAGTCAATTTCATTTTGAAAATCTTACCCGACTGGATGTTTTTCCTGTGGGGAAAAACTAATAGCATTCATTATTTATCCGAGAAAGTTTTGCTTTCGAGTTATAGGAAGCAATTACTGATCTTGATAGACAATCCTTCTCAGACGAAATGCGTGAGTTTCTCCTGCTCGTATGAATACACAATTTAAACATTATGTACAGCATAAAAGTTATAATTATTTGCATTCCCAGTGTAGTATAATAAAGCGTATAATCAAGGTATTTGTGAGAAATTAATATTAAGGTACAAATATCTAATATTTCACGCATGAACGCCAACTTACTTAACGATGATGTTTATGCAATGTTCACAGTAAATAATGTTGCCAGTGATTCAAAATCTTTTGCAGAAGTTTTAATAAAGTATTAAAAATCTGGATTTTTTTGTTGTAAACAACGTTTAGTTAGTTTACATTGCTTAGTCTTTTATCTTTATTAGAGTACTTTTAGCTGATCGATCTATAAATCTATTAAAATAAAATAAAAATAAAACCCTCTTGCCTGGGCGTTGAAACCATCCATCCGTTTTTTAGTTCTAGTTTGAAAAATGCTGCGCATACGTAAATGAATAAAAAAAAGCCATTAAAGCTTTTTAATCGGCAATTTTTTTTTTTCGCGTTTAAATTATGCAAATAGGAGCAAAACTGTAAATGTCTTTTGTATTTTATGATTTTATTTGTAATTTTTATTTACAATCGTTTTAAATTGGAAAATAAACGAATATGTTTATTTTATTTTAAAGTCGTTCATATATTCTATAATTGACAGTTTAAAGACCTGAAAATTACTCGTATATATATATACACATATATATATATATATATATATATATATATATATATATATATATAACTCAGATCAGCTTGCCCAGTCGTTAAAGCCGTGTTAAAAATAAAAAAAAAACTACTTAACTATCAACGCATAAAAATATCTAACATTTTATAAATGGAACAAAAGTAAAACTTGTAAAATAAGCAGTAAATGTGCGGTTAGTTACGGAAAAATGAAAAAAATAAAACCATTTGAACGGTGAATCCTTTTCCAGATTCCTTTAATGTCACACTGTAACTTTAGCAAAACGTAATAGCAATTATGTTTCTATGTATTTTCTTTAGTTTTTCTTACAATGTAAACTATTTTAAGTTTTTTCTTATTGCATAAGAATCTGTACTTGGCAGTTTAAAGACGTTAAATTTCTTGCAAATGTTTATTAATTCTTTGAAGCTTATGCAAACAATAGACTTTTTATCCTGTTTTTAAACCTGCTTTTTAACGTGCAAAAGTTATGGCCATTGACTTACGATAAGTTCTTTATGCCATACTTTTAGAATAAAGTACTAATCCATATTAATACCTAACTGTGCATGTAACGGATAACATAATACTTAGTTCGCTGCACCTATCAAAAACAAAAACAAAAAAAGAACTATCAATTAATATCTTTTATATTGATTAAATATATGAAATCTGGTGAAGGTAACCATACACTGGGAGTATAATTAGGCTTCATGTTGAAACGACTCAGAGGAATCTATCTATCAGTATATTTTCTTTTCTAATACACTTTTACATGAATGTTTTTGTTATGTAACATATATATATATAAGATTACTTCGTTTAATCACATAAATTAATATACGAAGATATAATTTTATGCGTAAATTTATCAGTATTTACTTCAACAGTGCTCAATACATAGGTAGAGCTAGGTAATAAGTTATGAAAATATATATGGCAATTAAGCTACACAGAATATTCCCCGTTTCGTTCTCGTGAGAATTCGTCAGGCTAACGAATTCTCAGGAGAACGAAACGCGGAATATTCTGTGTAGCTTAATTGCCATATATATATATATTTATATTCATAACATACTCTCTCTCAATATATATATATATATATATATACAGATAGATAGATAGATAGATAGATAGGTATACATATTCTTGATCCAAATTTTTTCTTTACACCACGAGTATCACATTTACACACTAATTTTGTATACTCACTATTTCTATAGCTAGTTATAATACCTACTGACCCAACGGGTCACCGATAGTCTAGTTTTATTTTAAAATGCTAACGATAGTGATTTTAAGACACTCTATATAAGAAAAAGTGTGTTGATGCATCAGCAGCAGTAGTAGCAGCAGCAGTAGCAACAGCAGCAGTTTAACTTCAATTTTATATGATGTCATGTATGAGACGGCTTTAAGAAATTGTCTTCCAAAATACCGATTCTCTGCTGAAGTATTTATTTATACCGCTTTCTATGAAGTTCACTTGAATTTTCCTCGATGTTATACCTATGAAGTTAAACATTTTAAGCAAACTTTTGTGCTTTACTAATCCAAGAAATCTAATCTATTTTTAAAGTGGCCATACCATCGACGTATCCTGTTCTTTATTACAATAGAAAAATGCGAGCATGAAAAGTAATATGGTTAAGCCTAAACATGGAAAAGTAAAGGGCTAGTTGTTAAAACTGGAAAATAAAAGTACAAGATATTCTAGTAAAAAATATGATAAATTTATAACTTAAAATATTGCAGCATTAAGAATTGATTATATAATGTTATAATTGAATTTGAGAAAAACTTAATGCTGCAATATTTTAAGTTATAAATTTATTATATTTTTTACTAAAATATCTTGTCCTTTTCTTTTTCAGTTTTAACAACTAGTCCTTTACTTTTCCATGTTTAGGCTTAACCATATTACTTTTCATGCTCGCATTTTTCTATTATTATCCCCGATTTTTCCAGGCTTCCAATAAACAGACTTTTTCTTTGTTTCATTTCAGTCTTATGCTTTTGCCCAAATAAACACATATGCAATAACAATGTACGGCGCTCGTCTGTTTTCAATAAAATCCCCCAATTATCCCCCTTTCATTCTCTCTGTTTCACTTGTTACTTGTCTTTCCGCGACAGCAGTGAATTAGTAGCAACAGTAGTCACTGAAGCCAGGTGGTTGCTATGGAAACCAGACATAAAAAGCATCGCTCACTTCTTTACATATTTTTACGATTTTTAACACTATAAAATTCATCATAAATTTTGTTTTACTGAACGAAAATTGAAACAAAAAATGTCCACAATATAGCTGAGAAGGTGATCTAAAAACTGTAATAATTGTTTGAAATTTAGTCAGAAAATGAGTGAGCTGTGAAGCTTTAAAGCAGTTCTAAATAACTAACCCTGCCATTTTACCATATATTCAAATACGGTACTGTTTGAATGATACATAATATTTCCATATTTGATTTTACCCTAATCCTAGGGTTTATTTGTACGCACTGTTTATATCTATGAAACAACCCCACAGAAAAATATTCGTAATTCTTTTCTTCAAACAACAACATTTACTTATAATACACTTTAGTATATATGCCTAATTTGTCTAGTTTATGTAATAATAGTTTACGTAATACACGTCGAATGCATTTGTCTTCCGTTAAATGTATTTGAGGGACATCTTAGTGATCATTACATCGATAGCCATGATCACGAAGGGCACTCACTTCACCGGACATTGATTCTAAATAGTGTTATGAAAAGAGTTATTTCAAAATAATATCCCTTAAAACAATCCCCATACTATTGCTGTATTGGAAAGAGAAATGGTAACCATAATAATGTCAGATTCAAGATAGGAACGTGTAAGAATTATTGCAGGTCGTATGTAAGCTTCATGTATATTTCAATTTACAAATGGCATATAAGCGGAAATAACCAGTGATGAAACGAATATTATAAAACATTCACTAGCAAGACATGTGGAAATTCCACAGAAGACTCATTTATCTGCAATATATTGATGTTGGCATTCTGTAGATGTCCAGTGTAAATTGAGACGCCCTAATATTATTGTAGTTTTTTTGTTAAAACTGCATGAGTATTTATTTAAGCTAGCACGAACGGCCGGCCAAGCCCGGTCGTAAAGTACGCTTAAATATGATATTTTATTCTTGTAGATTTCGTATATATCATGTCCTATCCATTATAAAGTTGCGATTTCAAAAATAAAAAAAATATATATCCATATGACTTGGGTGCATTAGCTTGAATTGAAACCGAAATAAAAACTTATGAAATATATATATATATATATATATATATATATATATATATTGTTGTTGTTGTTATTATTTTATATTGTTATATATCTATATAAACCTCAAGGAAGTAGTTGTTTAATCGGTGGATAGACCTATGGTCTTCAATCTGAATTCACTATAAGTTTTATCTAATAAAAAACGTACAAATTGCGTTTGGGGGCGTGTAATATAAATATGTGTATAGGATGTTGCTAAATACAGTTATGTTGAGAATGCGTTCATATCTATATCTACTTTAGATGTATCATAAATATGTGAGCGTGTATACGTGTGTATCTATGTATGTATATGTATAGGTATGTATGTATATACATCTGAACAATTAAAATAGGCTGTCTCATATATAGGAGTAACAATAATGTATATATTACCAGAGAGTATATGCGTATGTATATGTATGAATGTAAGTATGTATGTATATGTACGCCTATGTAAACTATAATAATACGCTGTTTCATATAAAGGGGTCACCACACCACCGAAGTTAGAAGGCACCTTATTAAATAAGATTAAATAAAGTTTTTGTGTATGTACTTGTATTTATCCGTTAGGGGTAAGCAGGTATCTGTGTATGGGTATTTGTATATATGTAGATGTATACGTGTGTGGTTATGGATATCTATATATCTATGTATCTCATATTTATATTTACATATATATGTGTTTATGCCCGTATGTATATATATTTTATGGAAAGGTGTATCCGGTTGGGGTCTACAGGTTTTCAGGTTCCCAATTAGCAGTTTTATTAATACTAGCATAATAATAGGGGTAGTATATAATATGCAGGGGTGTATGACTATTTATGTTAAGTATCTGTATGTATGTAACTACATGTATGGGTATCTATGTAGATTGTATGGGTTTGCGTTTACATTCAGTGCAAATGTGTATTTAACTGTATATATGCATTATGTATATTTATGTGTGTATATATATATATATATATGTACGCTAGTGTATCATAGTATGGATTTTTGTACATGTATTTATGTATATTTATGCATGCAGAAGTCGGTAGTCTTCTTATTTATATTTATTTTAGTTTTTATACTTATAATTTATATTTTTGTGCGTATGTGTAAGTTGGAATATAACAAACATGTGTATCCACTCCTGTATATCTTTGTGTTTTACTTCTAGAATAGAATGTGTATGTAAACGAAGAATGCCGGCCTACTCCCACTGGGAAGCCACCGGAATATCTATGCTCTTTTGATCACCGCCCAGGCGAGACAAAATGTCTGGTCTTTGAGAGACCGTTATAATGAAAACCGAAAGACGAGATAGATAAAAAAGAATATAAAAAAATAAAAATAAGAGGTTAAGATATGGAAAAATAAAAACCTGTGAGGAATGGATCATTCAAGAACTTTTCTTATCCTCCCACACATAAATCCCCCACGCATATTAGGTGACAAGATTTCTAATTTGGTAAACGAAATAAGGAATTTTTTTGTGTCTTGAAATGTCTATATATATATATAAATAACTTGAGTTCCTTCAGCCATAATCGAAACTAAAACCAAAATTTAAGAAGAACTCTTATAAAAGTATTTATAAAAAAATAGATTACTGGAGTGCCATCGGTTATAATCGAAACCGAAACCAAACTTATGAAGAATTCTTGGTAAAATTATTTCTGACAAGAAACTATGTGCATTTCAATTTTCAAATAGCATTGTTGTTGCTATTCGCTGTACACAACCGAAGATATTTTATATGCGTATTCTCATGGGTTGAATTGCGTTTCCTTGAAGGGCAAGTATGATAAAAATATACCTCATTCAGATACTCAACTTGAAAACTGAATTTTCCTCTCCTCTATCAGAAACCACATCGATCGATCTCCCCAAAACTGGTAGGATTGATAAAATTTGTATTGCTGATATTCAAGTATCATAAAGCGGAAAACAAGAAGAAAAAGAAGAAACATAATCCTATTTTTAGAAAATAATGGTCTTGCTTATGCAAAATTATTCCTGAGATTGACATTAATCACGTATATATATATAGAGAGAGAGAGAGAAAGAGAGAGAGAGAAGGAGAGAGAGGGGGAATATATATATATATATATATATATATATATATATATATATATATATATATATATATATATAAATCCAAAAATGTGACAGAAAGGTTTGTGCTGATTCAGCTTTTTAACTCTTTTCAGCTTTTATTCATATAAAATACTTATACAACACATTTTTCGCATAACTTAATTATTATTTCATAACTCAAAGAAAATATATGCATAAATATTGATTTTTTAATTATAAAATAGAAGACTTTTTTACAAACTAATTTTTGACGACTGGATAAGTGTGAGTTTTTTTTTTAATTTTATTCACAAATCACTTCTTCCATCTCATATGTTTGCTAGTTCGGAAGAACAATATAATGGTGAAAAAACTACGTAGACTGACACCAAAAGGAGAAAGTAATGAATAAGAGGATGATATCATGTATAGCGAACTATCCGCCCACAAAATAAAGGAGCAAATGTCTGGGAGAATGATATCATGAAGACAGAATTAATAGCACTAGCGTCCTTCAAAAGAGAGCATATAATCCTAGGAGGATTGCATAAAATTTAACGAACATTTAATAAACGCTCTTCCAAATATAAGGTAATGTTTACGAGGACTGTATCATTCCACTCCCGCTCGCATGAATAAAGAGCGTGTAATGATGAATAACCATATAATACAGTACACGTTAAATGTGAACATAATACCTGGCATGATGATATCATAACAACATATTACATTAGTCATTTTACAATAAAGTAGTATTAAGGAAAACCCCTATAAAATGACTAGATAATACTTACATTATGACAGAAAAAAAAACTATACATCTCTCTAAAAACATTAGAGCAAAGATCGTCGCTTGAAATATTGTTTCATCGCAACAGAACATGTTCTATATTTCACCTTTTTTAAGAGAGTGCATTTATACTTAGAAGATTAGCTTTCACTGGAAAATTCGTTTAAACCTGGGTGGACTGTCTAATGCGAACAGAAGCGATATTACATTAAATAAAAATAATGCAATAGTAGATCAAATACGTTCTATATCTAATTATGGCATATATATATATATATATATATATATATATATATATATATAATTAACTGAAATTTCGAAATACTTTTCAATTACAGATTGTAGAATTCTGAAAAATTAAAGCCTGTATAAATATTAGTATTAATACGTATGTGATACTCAAACCAGATAAAGAAGCCCAATAGAGAGCAATAGTTTAAATAAGTTGAAAAAAAATCTGTAAATTACAAAAATTACGGCCAATTTATTATTTGACAAGATTTGCAAAAACTTTAAGTGTTATTTTCAAACTTAAAATTTTTGTCTTCTAAGTCGAATAATAAATTTGTCGTTAATTCTTCATTTTATTCAATCTATTTTACAAATTGTATAGTTACATTCTAAGATCCGCAAAACAGCTTCTCAAGTATTTTATAATTTCGGTACATTTTTTTACAGATCAGATTGTTATGCAGAAATAAATGGTTATTTTATTTCAATACCGTCTCTCTTCGGCATATACTCGGCAGAAATATTAGAAATTATTTGTTTAGATAAAAAAATGTATGACAATATAATGCCGCAAGAAAAAAAAAATTAATAGAAGACTCACCGTGTGTTTGTTTCAGCAGCCATCTTTGTTTCAGATTGTAAACCTGGACAGATGTTATTAATTGTATGAAATTAAGTTTTTTTTATTGTTTTAATTTTTTTATACATATAAATTATGTATTGTCATTGCTATTACTTTATTTATCTAATATTTATTAGCTGGATTTTTTTAACTAGGGTTATATTTAAAAATTGGCTTACACCGGTTGAAAATACAAAACTCATTCTTTACATTTTTTCCTATACGTTAAAATCTTTTGGTAATTTACTAATATAAATACGTGTAAATAGACATATATGTAGATAAATACATATATATATTTAAAATCATATCCAAAAATATAATATATATATATATATATTTAAAAGTATATATATATACATGTTTATATTTAAAAGCATATATTTAAACATTTAAATGTCTAACTGAAGTCACCGCACTAGGTAGCTTTGAACAACACATGGTCATTATTATTTATTAGAAACTGAAAAATAAAAAAAACTCATGTTAATTTTCTAATATAGAAAAATAATGTTAATTTTCTAATATAGAAAAATAATACGTAATAACCCCAACTTAATTTTTCCCGCTAAAGAAACTATGAATACTTACATAATGAGTTACAATACTTATAATAATTTCAGACCTTAAGAAGAACTATACAATATCAAATGAAAGACACATCGTTGATATTAATTCCTCAGCATTGATTCTATGATCGAAAAATTATATCATAAGAATAATGAAGCTTACACTCCCAAGTGCCCAAGGTTTATACTAAAAGACTACAGAGAAGGGTTTAATAACAATACTAGCATTAGGCTAATTTTCTTTAACTATCTCTGAAATGGGAATAATTAGCAGATAAAGTTTAGATAGGATCCTGCCAAAAACCAAATCCAAAGAAACTCATAAATTAAGGTCACCTTCAAACGAAAATTTTGAAAGGATATGTAGCATTACACTAAGGGATCAATAGTCAGTTTATAATGTATTACATTGTTTATAATGTATTACATTGTTTATAATGTATTACATTGTTTATAATGTATTACATTTCTTATAATGTATTACATTGTGTATAAGGTATTACATTGTTTATAATGTATTATATTGTTTATAATGTATTACATTGTTTATAATGTATTAAATTGTTTATAATGTTTTACATGTTTATAATGTATCACATTGTTTATAATGTATTACATTGTTCATAATGTATTATATTGCTTATAATGTATTACATTGTTTATAAGGTATTACATTGTTTATAATGTATTATATTGTTTATAATGCATTACATTGTTTATAATGTATTACATTGTTTATAATGTATTGCATTGTTTATAATGCATTACATATTCCTTATTACTCATCAATTTCCTCAAAATTGCTGGATAGTGCTTTGGTATTAGCGAAAATTATTACAGATATTACTTAGAAATTGACATATTGGAATAAGCTATAAGAACTTTAATCAAATGCAACAATAAATTTTGCACCAGAAAAATATGGATAAAACTTTGATATTACAACCGAAATCCCCGACTCGGCTCAGGAAAAAATCCTCGCGGGTCTTTACATTCTTAAAGAAAATAAATAGTAAAATACTGGGCATCGAAAGACCCACTATTTGTTATAAATACTGGGGATATAAATTTTGAAAGAACTAACATATGTTTCACAACTTTTTTGAAGACATTAGCCTAAAAATAAATATTTATATAAGGAAAAATGTACAGAATTACTTTCGTATTTTAGACTGATGTAAATTATTTTTAGATAGAATTCTATTTAAAAAAATTGCAATTAATAAAGATTAGATAAATACAGTAATATTAATAACAATAGTAATAATTTCTTTGTAGAGTGAAAAAATTGTAAAAAAAAGTTTAATTCATACAATTAATAAAAACCTGTCTAGGTTTACAATATAGCTGCTGAAACACACGATGTTGAGTGTAGTTTTCGTTAAATTTATATTTTTTTACTGATCACTATTGTTTCGTAAATATAAATAAAAAAGAAGGAAATAAAATCATAAAATATAATTATACGTTTATGTGTGTCAGAAATATATGAGGTGACATTTACATTGTGTAATGAATTGATGCCTTTTCGTCTGTTCAGTAAAATTTTAAAATTACTAAAAGATGCTTCTAAGGGCTTGGACTTAGTTGACAGTACTGCCTAAATACTTTATTTGATGTTACCGACTATATAATGTGTAAGAAAATCTGAACACAGCAGCTCCGCAAGTACACAAGACGAGGGTATTTTTCTCACAGAAAAATGGAGGTAGAACTTAATTTAATTTTCTTGTCACAAAATAGTCATTTTATTATCGGTAAAAAATATGAAATTTAAAGCCGAAGATTAAAACAATTTATTAAATTTTAATAAATTATTTGTATCATAAGACCATTTTGTGTGTTAATTAGAAATATCTATACATATACATATACATATACATATACATTAAGGTTTTTAGTATTACATACTAAATGTGAATTAATCAAAACGTGTTCTCCTAAAACATTTTCCTATATAATTCAATAACATAATATACATTTTAAAATATACATTAATTCTGGGATTGAACTACTTTATTATCCATTTGTTTTAATTACTCTTATTTGCTATAATTTATAATGAACCAAACAGCACAACTATTTATATCTATATACATATTTTATATTTTACTAGCAAAAGTGCCCGTCCCTGACTGGGTTCAAAAACAGCCTAGAGAAAATGGACTCTGATTTATGAAAGTATGATAGGTTATGAAAAGGAAGGGTTTTAAAGATATAGCTTCGAATTTGGAGATATCAAAACCAAAGCAAAATATGATGAAAGTAAAAATAAAATATATAAACCCCATAATTTATTATACTATACCTGTTCACACTGAAACACTTATCACAATATTCTGTGGATCTATATTAAAAAAAACCTTGTTAAATTTTGTGACATATTTCCATTAGGAGGCCAGGCGCGAACGAACACCCCATAATTTTATTATACCATATTTCTTCAAACTGAAACATAATTATAAATTATACTTACGAAGATAGATATGAAAAGTCTTTATTTAAGTTTGTGCCTATTTCCATTCTATGGAGGTCACGCGCGAACGCAAACCCCACAATTTTATTATACCATCCCTATTTAAGTTAAAACATAGTTATCAAAGTATTATTATGTACATCTATATCAAAAACACTTTTAAACGTTTCTTTTTTTTTTCATTTTTAAATTTTTTTATTTCCATACTTTGTGGACCACGCGTGTACGCAGTCCCCACAATTTTAATGAATCATCATTATGCCAGACCAAACATACCCATTTCTGTGTCTCGATACATCTTCTATCATTATATGTGATCAGTTTTCTATAATAGTCAACCATATAGGAGCCTATTCCTGACCAGACACACACAAACAGACATTCAGCTTTATATTATAGATTTTGGTATATAGTACGAATTTTCTATGGAGAATTCATTTGATGATAACATTACTTCCGCATAGAAATGTTTCAACGCTTGCTTATTGTGTTCATATGTTGGCTTATGTTTTGATTACTTCTTGAATAAGGTTACAGAGGCGTAACATTAGCGTGTAAGATGATCCATAGGGCAATTGATTTTTGCTATTCATACGAGATGTATAATTATCTATCGATTGCATATTAACATTTATTACGTTTAATTTAATAAAAGAAAGATATTTCATACAAACATTGCCATATATATTGATCAAATGAAACGTATATTAGAAATTACTTTCAGTTACACAGAGCATCGTTAAAAAACAATAATTAAGAAAGTAAACTTACAAACAGTCTAAACCTTAACATATAAAATACTTGAAATAAAACAATTTAAACGTGGAAAACTCTAATGATACTGAAATTCATGAAGTATAACGTATACTTATTTCATCAATAAATATACGATCCGAGATAAAAAGCAGCAAGTAAAACACATTTTATTTCATACTAGACTACCCGTGGCCCGTTGGGTCAGTATGTTATATTAGCTATGGAATGAATGCATGAGCGTAACACTTGTGACGTAAAGAAAATAGGTTTTTGCTGACATAAAAGAAGCATTAAAATGAAAAATGACAGACGAATCACTGAAGCATGAAAAGAAAATCCTCCCTATTCGTGTAAAGTTACCTATTTTTCCGAATTCTCGCTCAAAAATCGAAAATTAAACATGATTTTCTTACGAATCGAAAGCTGACGAAAGTCATTTAGCAGCAAAAAACGCACATGAAACTACCGATGAGAGATGAGAAATATAAGAATTAAAAACACATATTGAAATCCTTCAACCAAATTATAGAAACATAAAATCTAAAAAAAATTAATTAATTAAATCTGAAGCAAAATATAAAACCTAAATAAATAAATAATAAATAATAAAATAAAACTAATATTGAAACAGATTAGCAAATGTGTCAACAGATTCACCGTTCTCACACAACTATTTTGTATCTAGAAATGTAAACAAAAATAAAAAAGAAGGAAGAAAGGAAGGAAAAGGGGCGGGCAGAGAGTAGTAGTAGTAGTAGTAGTTTACTACAATTTTTCCTTTGTTTGTCAACGGGTTAAAGTTGTTTAGTTGTAAGAAAATAGCGACAGTATAGTTGTAATAAAGAATAGTTGCAAAACACCCCCACTTTTTCCATGTTAAATAATAATTTCGAAATAATAACGTTAATATTTCAGTGCGCAGGTCAAAATCTGCAAAAGAAGCGATTTGTGTTTATTTGTTTACGTTTTTTATGGGTTAATGTTTATGCGCGCATGCGCAACCGGATATCGTAAACCAGAAAGTGGGTTACATAACTCGTTACAAGGTCATTTGAGTTTCATAATTATATAGATAACGATTGAATGGAAATGTAATATTATTAATACATTTCATATTTTTACGTTAATCTCAAATGCATACACACAGAACTGAGTTTCACTTTATACTGCCCATAGTCCACGAATGTCTTCAATTCTGTCATGAGGATGCTTCTTTCTCCAAGTATAACCTGGCATATAAAGGGTGACCCCCCCCAAAAAAAACAAAAGCTAAATGGAGGCCATCTAGAACATATGCTGTAGAACGGAGAAAAAAAGCCAAAGACCCTAGTGTTTTGATGTGATGTTTTGAATATAATAAACTAGTTATGACAAAAAGTTTCATTTCATTCGAACAAAACACAAAAAACGGGGCCTAATTAGAGTTGGGGCCTATTTTTTTGGATCGCCCTGTATTCAAAATAATAAACTAGTCGAATCTCAAATAAATTTTCACTAGTTTGACTGCGCACTTACTAGATTAAGACAAGAAAAGGGCAACGAAAACGATAAAATAGCATATACTTAGTGATCAGTGTAGAGGAAAAAATAAATATGCTAAAGGTTTGAAATACAGAAATGAAAGTTGCATAAACAATTTAATATTTATGTACTTCGTGATAAAATAATACGTTGGCAACAGCTAAGGAGACACTTTTATTTCTGGAAGTAAACTGAGCTAAGAAAGTAAAATCTGATATGCAAATTTCGTGATTATGTAATTTGAGTCCTGAGTGAAAATGTAAATCGAAAATAAAATCGTCAATCACTACAAAGTGACTACTATATTAAACTACACCATTCTCATCGTGCACTTTAAATACATTCAATACCAACAAAGTACATACAAATATTGTCTTAATTTCAACATACGTATTTCTAATATACGCAAATATTTGCTTGAAAAGTTTGTACATAATGAGAAACATATCATTTTATAAATAATTACGTGTACATACAGATAATAAAACATTATAGCGGCTTTAAGTTAAAGAAACATATACCTGAATTGAAAGTCATATTTAATTTCAGAAGAATTTAAAATGAGTAGCTGTTCTGTACAAGTCCTGGAGTTTATAATTTTGTATGCAAAGAACTCCAATCTCTGGACGCCCCCCCCTCGCCAATCTTTTACGAAAAATCCCCGTCTAGCTGAATCCACTGTCAAAAATTTCCCCCACTCTATCTGTGCCTAAATCAAAACGTAGATTCCGTAAACAAAGCTTCTTTCTTAGAACTGCACGCCTGTGGAACTCTGTTCCGTCTGTCTGCTTCCCACCTGACTACAACCTGGACGTCTTCAAGTCCAACGTAAACAAATTCCTTATGAACCGCCCCTTAAGCAAACACTTCAATAAATCTCCACACTAACGTACTGTACTTGCAATATCCATGAGTGGCTTCCGGGCCTTGATAAGTGCTGACCACCGTGTAAAAAAAAAATGATCTTTCACGCGTTGACAAGAAAAATCATGTGTCGGAATGATAAAAAATTCCATTGAGCATTTTTGGTTTCTGATTAGTTGCTAGGAGAATGTGACTCTATTTGGTTAGTCAGTTCATATCGTCAGTGTCTATAAGTAGAACCTTCCAATTTTCAGTAAACATACCCTCGTCATTATATCAAATATACTACAACACATATTTATAATAAAAAAGGAATTCTTAGAAATTTATAATATAATTTAACCGGAATAAGCTTAAACACATAAAAATACAAGAATAGAATTAAATGAGCGATAATTAACAAGTTTCTTCATAAATATTAAATTTTGAAAAAAAAAAACGCATCATGACTTCTGCTGCCGGGGTTCGAATCTCTTGACTGGCGTTAATCCTGACATCCTGCACTGATGATTCCCGAAATAGGTATTTAATAACTATTATAGTAAATAATATATATATATATATGTATATATATATATATATATATATATATATATATATATATATATATATATATATATATATATATATACTGAAAAACACGCGGTGGGTAAAATAAATTCTCAGCAGAGAACTGTTTTACGTTTTCATGTCCGCATCACGAAAACGAAAACATACATATAATGATACTATACCCTACGTCTGAAATTCTATACTAAGGTTGATCATGTTGACCGTCTTCTATAAAAATTGAAAATACTTTTTTAACATATTCTTACTACGAAGACATATAAAGGGGGTGAAAATGCTCTGTTCTGGAAAACAATTCCATCAGCTTTTCCACGGACATAGTTCTATGTGTGTGTGTGTGTGTGTGTGTGTGTGTGTGTGTGTGTGTGTGTGTGTGTGTGTGTGTGTGTGTGTGTGTGTGTGTGTGTGTGTGTGTGTGTGTGTGTATTTTCGTTTTTTTTTTTTTTAGGTGTCATACTGAAATCTTATGTGTTATTTTGTGTAAACTCACAAATAAGTGCACCGGTATTATGTTTCCCAATACCGTTATATCAATATTGAAGTGTTATTAAATTACCATTTATTGACGCCACATTACGGTAAAACATGAGATGGTCCATTGTTTCTCTCAGTACGGGTAACTCTATTGTCTTAAGGCAAGTCGATGAACATTATTTGTATAGCCTGGCTTTGGTCAGATATTATTCCTACGAAATGTATCATTTTTGTATTCGATGTTAATTTAGGAATGTTGTATTAATTTTCAAGACGGTTGTAATTACAAGATTGCCAGAAGCGACATTGCTTCCGTTCTATCAAACTTGACATCAACTGTCAGAAAGGCTATAAATAATTATTTTATAAAAGCCTAAAACGTCACGGAATTATTCATTTACACATGAAAATAGTCCTTTGGTAGATAGTTGATTTGTAGTAGAACAACTTTCTTTAACTAACTGTTGAGATTCTACAAGGTTGAACGATAAAAGTGGCACTCTAACTTGATTATGTAGTAGAGCTGATATCTATTCAATGTAGCCGCCTTGCGCTTCAATCGCCGCCTTGATACGGGTCTGGCACTGGGAGCATGTCTTTTCCACAGGTGCTGTTGCTGTAGTCAGCTTGAAAGTAGACCGGCAATATAAAGTTTCACAAAAAAAGTGTTCTAGGAAATAAGTCTTTTTTATGAAATTTGCTTTTAGATTGAGGCATATATTGAAAGCGAGAAAAATATTGACAATCGCTGCTGCTAGACGAGTGCTTGTTGTTAATGTTTTGCAGGAGGGGGGCATAGATTACAGCTCAGCTGAGCATTTGCTCTAAAATTTCGATAGGGAGGTAGTAGACTCGCAATATTTACTCAGAGAAAAGGGCATAACTAATTAGCTTTTGAATACGATTCTGAATCCTGACAACGCAGGAAATGGTGCTCTGAACACCTTTCCATACCACAGATGTGGCAAAACTAATCCATTTTAGTTCCATAAAATGTAGCAGTGTGTCAGGACAGAGAAAAACAAGATTATCTTTATTTAAAAAAACGTCACGCTACATAAATTCTTAGTTGTGTTTTCAAGACTTTTGATAATATAACTGGTGTTCCGAAGAAAAAGGTCAATTATATTTGTAGAGATTTCATAAGTTTCGTGAATGGCAACATCATGGCTTTCGTTTCTTTAAACGGAATCTGAAATAATTTCCGGTGATAACGGGATCAAGCAGGGGATTGTTGTAACAGCATCACTCTTTATTTTATGCTTGTTCTATTTGGGAATAAATCAGCTGACATTTAATTTAAATTACAGATGTATAACATGCTAGTATATCCCAGTAGATTCTTGAAGATTCTCGAAGAATGTAAATGTTAAAAGTCTCTTTTAAGGGAATTCTTCATAAGAATTCTTATACACATTGCTGCATGACTACACATTTAGAGTTTGAACTGAAAATCCTAACTGACAATTTAAAACCATACGTGTCGTAAAAAAGAAAAAAAAACGAATGCATAAAAATGGGTTCTTCTATATTTAGCTTAGAGAATGGAGGGTTGAATTGTCAGTACAGGTATTCTATCATGTTCAGGATTATTATAACTAAACCGATGTAAGTATAGTTTTAACCATTCAAACAAATCAAAAAAGCTATAAATCATAAACAGACAAAAATATCATATAATATTATATAAATTATGTAATGATTAAATCTGCAGCTAAATAAAAGATACAGAGACGGAGAAAGAGTAAGCGATATATCGTTCACAAGACTTCTGATTTTTGTCTTTATATATCTGTTAATTTAATTAGCAGTGCTAATTCTTTTTTTTTCTGATTCAAACCATCTAACAGGATTTTATAAACGGGTTTCACTTGTTCTAATTTCTTATTTTTTTATAAATATCTAAGAAAAGACCTGTACCATAATCAGTAAAAGTTATTCCTATGACAAGACAATTTTGCACAATTTTTATACGACGTTACGAACATAAAAATCAACGTATAATGCAACACAATCTTATAAAATGTTGATTACATAATTTTAACGTATAATGTAACACAATCTTATAAAATGTTGATTACATAATATTAACGTATAATGTAACACAATCTTATAAAATGTTGATTGCATAATTTTAACGTATAATGTAAGACAATCTTATAAAATGTTGATTACATAATATTAACGTATAATGTAACACAATCTTATAAAATGTTGATTACATAATTTTAACGTATAATGTAACACAATCTTATAAAGTGTCGATTACATAATATTAACGTATAATGTAACACAATCTTATAAAGTGTTGATTGCATAATTTTAACGTATAATGTAAGACAATCTTATAAAATGTTGATTGCATAATTTTAACGTATAATGTAAGACAATCTTATAAAATGTTGATTACATAATTTTAACGTATAATGTAACACAATCTTATAAAATGTTGATTACATAATATTAACGTATAATGTAACACAATCTTATAAAATGTTGATTTCATAATTTTAACGTATAATGTAACACAATCTTATAAAATGTTGATTACATAATTGTAACGTATAATGTAACACAATCTTATAAAATGTTGATTACATAATATTAACGTATAATGTAACACAATCTTATAAAATGTTGATTGCATAATTTTAACGTATAATGTAAGACAATCTTATAAAATGTTGATTACATAATATTAACGTATAATGTAACACAATCTTATAAAATGTTGATTACATAATTTTAACGTATAATGTAACACAATCTTATAAAATGTTGATTACATAATATTAACGTATAATGTAACACAATCTTATAAAATGTTGATTACATAATTTTAACGTATAATGTAACACAATCTTATAAAATGTTGATTACATAATTTTAACGTATAATGTAACACAATCTTATAAAATGTTGATTACATAATTTTAACGTATAATGTAACACAATCTTATAAAATGTTGATTACATAATATTAACGTATAATGTAACACAATCTTATAAAATGTTGATTGCATAATTTTAACGTATAATGTAAGACAATCTTATAAAATGTTGATTACATAATATTAACGTATAATGTAACACAATCTTATAAAATGTTGATTACATAATTTTAACGTATAATGTAACACAATCTTATAAAGTGTCGATTACATAATATTAACGTATAATGTAACACAATCTTATAAAGTGTTGATTGCATAATTTTAACGTATAATGTAAGACAATCTTATAAAATGTTGATTGCATAATTTTAACGTATAATGTAAGACAATCTTATAAAATGTTGATTACATAATTTTAACGTATAATGTAACACAATCTTATAAAATGTTGATTACATAATATTAACGTATAATGTAACACAATCTTATAAAATGTTGATTTCATAATTTTAACGTATAATGTAACACAATCTTATAAAATGTTGATTACATAATTGTAACGTATAATGTAACACAATCTTATAAAATGTTGATTACATAATATTAACGTATAATGTAACACAATCTTATAAAATGTTGATTGCATAATTTTAACGTATAATGTAAGACAATCTTATAAAATGTTGATTACATAATATTAACGTATAATGTAACACAATCTTATAAAATGTTGATTACATAATTTTAACGTATAATGTAACACAATCTTATAAAATGTTGATTACATAATATTAACGTATAATGTAACACAATCTTATAAAATGTTGATTACATAATTTTAACGTATAATGTAACACAATCTTATAAAATGTTGATTACATAATTTTAACGTATAATGTAACACAATCTTATAAAATGTTGATTACATAATTTTAACGTATAATGTAACACAATCTTATAAAATGTTGATTACATAATTTTAACGTATAATGTAACACAATCTTATAAAATGTTGATTACATAATATTAACGTATAATGTAACACAATCTTATAAAGTGTTGATTGCATAATTTTAATGTATAATGTAACACAATCTTATAAAATGTTGATTACATAATTTTAACGTATAATGTAACACAATCTTATAAAATATTGATTACATAATTTTAACGTATAATGTAACACAATCGTATAAAATGTTGATTACATAATTTTGATTCTCGAAAATCTTGAAAATTAAAGTTAAGGTTTAGATATCGTGAAAAGAAATTCACATTAAGTGAGACTTGCTATTTAATATCTAAATGAAAACTATGGATTAAATTCGATGTTAATCTAAAATACTTGAATTATATAGTGAAAGGTTGTGGCCATAGGTCTGCTCAAATTCTCAAATTCTCCAAAGAAATAAAAATAAAGTCATCTCAATTTACTCAAATTTGCCATATTTATGTAAAAAAAACTTGAAGAAAATGTCGAACAACTTACACGTCCATGTGTTGAGCAGTTCTTTCCATAATTCAGAATGAACTGTTCACTAGTTTTCGATTAAATTATACACATACATAAATATAAACATGGAGACATACTTAACTTATATGGAGATATATGTATACCAATTTAAAAGAATATTTAATAATGTATAGTACAGACACCACAACTTGTATACAAACAGAAAAAGTGCATCATACATATAACGATACACATACATAACCATAGACGTGCATAACTAAAATTAGAAACATACGTTATTACTTTAAAACATTTGGAATTTCTTTCATTAATTTTTACTCAGAAAATATAAAAAGGTTAAGATTAATCATAATTATAATCATAAAATGATTATGATTTCTGCAGTCTACTGCTGATCTCTGCTTTCTCTCTCTATCTTCCTCTCTCTCTCTCTTTCTTCGTTTATTTCTATATTGTGGGTAGGAAAGAGAGACAAATATAGGCGTAGCTGTGCAAAATTCGTAGCGCCAAATGATAAAAGAGTGTCCAATAAAATAGAGAGAAAGCGGGATATTTCTAATCTTGTTTGTCCCCAGAGGAAAATAAAATTACTTTAAATTGGTAAAATTGCATATAATTCGTAAATATTTAAAATAACACTCATTAGTTTTTACCCAAATCAATCAGAAATGTAACTAAGGTTTGTTCTATATAATTCCTATATCGATTACACGCGGAAAATGTCACAAATAAGTAAAACTAGCAAGCATTCGTAATTATATTAAATAACATTCATTAGTTACAAAATCTACGACAATTGATAATAATTGCTTAGTGTATAATCTTGATTTTTTTACATAGGAGTCATCCCTTATCAAGGCTCATAGGCCACTTGAGGATAAGGATATAGTGTGTACTGTAGTCAATAGTGTAGTAATAGTTAGTAGTGTAAATTTGATAACTTAGATTACTTAAGGAGAACGGCCCATCAAGAACTTGTTTACGTTGGACTTGAAGACGACCATATTGTAGTCAACTGGAAAGCAGGAAAACGGAAAACTATTCCACAAGTGTGCAGTTCTAAGAAAGTAGCTTTGTTCATGGAATCTACGTTTGGGTTTATGCACAGATAAAGAGTGGGGGAAATCATTGATAGTGTTTTCAGCTAAACGAGTGTTTCTCGTGAAAGTTTGGCGAGGGGCACCATAGATTGGAGCTCAGACGAGCACTTGCCATAAAATAATGATAAACTCGCAACATCTCTTCTGTGAGAAAGAGGTTGCAGGGAAGAGAAAAGGGCATCCCTTTGGGAAAACTTCGAACTTTACCCATATAGGCCACCGAATATATTTTGTAAATTGCAAATATCTAAAATGAATTGGTTATACCTAATTTTAAATACAATAAAATCGTCATTGCTCTTCAAATAGTTTTCATTTGAGTTTTATTGTTAAAAAATACGTAATATTAAAGAAGAAAGTTTAAACACCGATTTTTAATTTTAATAAAAAGTGTACCGGGATCACAGTGTATTTATTAATGCCCCTTTGTTCTCACTCCGAGAGTCACCCGATCCCTCTTTCACCCACCAGTAACATACATAACCACCCAACTCCTTTTCCAAGTGACCTGCAGACAATTAACCCTTTTTACCTACAAGCAGAAGAACCAACCATTCACACTTTCATAGGAGCGACAGCCAGCCAGCCGACGAAACCCTTATCAATCCATTTCTCGTGCTCTTCCTCTATCTCTAAAAGTAAGAATAATAACGCTGAGTTATGTAGCAATAAAGGGGGGCCAGACATCCCAGCATATAGGAAGAATGCCACTGATTGGTTAATTCAAAAGATGCAGAAATTAAACAATTCACCGGGAAGAACAATGCTACTAGGTGGGAAAAGTTTCTCAGAAACATTTCCACGTATGGCCAACACATAGAACAGACGCACAAAACATCCCACCTAATCCAACTACGTTATAATTAGAATCCCTGGCATATCAACCCGCATACAGTGGCCCTAAGGTCATCTATGGAGAGATGGCTGAAAGAGAGCGACTATGTTTCCACGTGTTGTAAGAGAATCCAATTGACATTGTAAAACACGTTTTTTTTTTCAGTCAAAAGTATGGCAATGGATTAAGAATAATAGAAATGAACTCAAAGCGTATCTCCAGAGAAAAATAAATTCACAAAAAGACTGTAACTTATTGATTACTCATCACTTCAAAATTGAGAATATTTTACACGAAACCACTAAGGTAAAATGTTGAATGAAAGAGAGAAAATGTATGTAAAAAAAGGAAAAAGAGAGAGAAAGAGGATGAGAGGAACAAATGAGGACGCGGACGAACAATATTTAGACTATGTTTTTGTGTTCCGATGACTGGGTGTATGGCTTAAGTTTAATTTTATTTCATTGATTGCTTCACACAGCTTAGTATTTTTTATCCGTCTAATCTCTAATCCCCCTGTTGGCCAATAACTCATAGTTTTGTAATACTAATCATGGCTGATGTTTTTCTGTTATTGTTGTTTTCTTTACCTCCTATGACATCATAATTGTATTTGTTTTGGACCGTTCAGTTTGTTCTTGTTGAAATTACGTTCAAATGAATGCTTTAAACTAGCATAAATCCTTCATATGTAAGTAAATGTTGAAGGATGTGTTTAGTTTTTCTTCCCATCCGAATACATCATGTGTCATAAACCTCATAATATCATATATTTTTTCGTGTTGCGAGTAATGCAGAGCAAAAGCAACAATAAGCAGAAACTAAGTTACTCTTTAAGAAATTGTCATCCTAATTCTGTGACCCCCTGGCTCGTAATATAATTAAGGGCTCGACTCTTGGATAAACCTCCTGATCGAAAGTATCCAAAAGATTCGCAAATATGAGTAACCAAGATGACTTATGTGGGAAATTTTACAGTTGACTCATCCCAGACAATCTGCATAAATTAGTGATATATGAATAAGATCACCCAGCATATGATGGGTAACGACGTGTTCGAAAATGAAACGCTAAGAGAATGTTGTTGCAAAAGAAAAAAGAGTACATAAAACCTCAGCTTACTGCAGCAGTACTTTCCGTAGACTCGTTTTCACGTCTGTTCCCATCTGCTCCAGTGGCCTGTTCTATATAAAACAGAGTCCTCATAATTTGCATATGTGCGCGAGAGCACACGAGATTCTGCGAGACTGCATTGTTATATAAGGCCGCAGGTGCCATCTTGGACCCTTTGCAGCGTCATGACGCTGCGTCGGCAAAGCGCACATCGAGGCCGTTTAAGAGGTAAGCATGCGTTCCCACAATTTTCGCCACACTCCTCCCTGATAAATCACCAGAGAGGGCAGGAACGCGGTGGCCTTTTTCTTCGGGTGCTTCTTCAGAGAGGGAAACCGGGGGTTTCGTCCTCGCCTGTGATTTCGTCCTCGGTTTCAGGGTCGGTAAACCTAAGGCTGCTAATCTCAGGGTCGCTGTCCGACGAAGTCGGCGAAACCCAGAATGATGATTCACTGGATTCGGATCCAGTCTTGCTCTCATCGCTGAGTGGCGGCTGCGCTTATGATGTCGATCGAAGATCCCTGATATGACAGGGCACCTCGTCAACCCGCACAGATTGCGGGCTGATCACCTCAGTAACAGTCCCGGTTCCGTAGCGTGTGGTGCACTTACCGTGGGGGTTCTTAACCCAGACGACATCCGTCTCTTTGATACTCTCGTCGCCTCGACCTTCTCCAGCCTTCAACCACCGAAGCCGGGGACACGTCAAACTCTGGTATCAGCTTCAGATCGAATATGTCCATGGTAAAAAATGTACGTCGAAATAGCTTGTTGTTGCAAAGAAAAAAACGTACACAAAACCTCAGCTTACTGCAGCATCGTCCGTCGGTACTTTCCGTAGGCTATTTTTCACGCCTGTCCCCATCTACTCCAGTGGCCTGTTTTTATATGACAGCGTTCTCCAAATTTGCATATGTGCGCGAGAGCACACTAGATTCTGCGAGACTACATTGTTTTATAAGGCCTCAGGCGCCATCTGGGACTCCGTTCAGCGTCATGGCGCTGCGTCGGCCGTTTAAGAGGTAAGCCTGCGTTCCTACAATTTTCCTCACAGAGAATTACCATTAGTAGTGGCAACCACGAGGTCAGTCCATGTTAAAGTTGAAAACATTAGAAAAATAACTAGATTAGAAATCGAAATAACTTGTACCGAACTAAAACATTAGAATAAACTAAATGAGCGTAGTGTATCAAACGAATTAGGGCAAACAATGTTGATTCGACGCAAAGAAGCAAGTACATCTGGTCCCAAAGTTTGTGGAAAAACAAAGTAAACGATAATTTCGCGAACTCTGGAATAACTGCCTTAGACCTGAACTGGCCAAAAGAATGCTGGGCAATGCTGTTGAAAACAGCATTGAGTGACAAAAGAACATACGCCCCACTCCTAGTAGAGGACTGCGTGGACTATAACACCGTAAAGGCAGCTATCCTAAAGGGATCTTAGTAAGTCCCACAGATGTACCAGTAGAAGTCTAGGGGCTTGAAAAAACAAATGTTAGACGTAAGTAGAGTTTGCTAAACTAAAAAAAAAATACCTCGACAGGTTGTGTAAAGCTTAGTTCCCGATTTTATCAGAATATATCTCATGCTAAAAAGATAGACACCGTACCCGATGTAGCCACTATAGCGGACGAATATGTGATAACTCGCAAGAAAAAGAAACTCAAATCTAGGACATGCGCATACGCAGTTCAAGGCAAATTATAAATAAGAGCAGCATGACACTCCACGTACACCTATCGGGAGTCCGCCGTTTAAAGTTAACTAACATTAATCTGGCGGGAAACCAACCCATAATGTGTTTCAGCTGCTGGAAGCTAGGTCATACAGCAGCAAAGTGTCAAACAAGGCGAGTGGCAGAATCTACTCAGATTATCCTAAGCAATCCACAAGGAACGCTATGCCATGGATATATAAAAATACTAACCCTTTTTCGTCGAGAGTATATTTCTCACAAAGTGAACCAAAGGGGACCAATTAGGAAAATTACATACCAAGAGAGGTGAAAACATCTACAGATAGACTAGTGACGATTACCAGGATCGGAAATAAACCCAGAAATGGTCCGCTCCAATGTGAATCGGATTGGGTCTAAGGAAAAGTTACAGTAAGAGTGACTGTTAACCCATCAATGAAAAACTTGGCAATGATACTGGATAACAACATCGTCAAAATCCTTAATTAAGCACTGAATGTCAAAGTGAATACGGTCTAAAAGGCAAAAGCTAAAGTGCTAGAAATTGATAACAATGAGAACTAAAAGGAAAGAACTGGAGAAAATAAGTAAATTCGTCGGATAAAATGCACTGAGCAAGTGCGGAAAATTTACCACAACCATGTTTATCCATGCCGTAACAAGAATTAATAAGTGCATACCAGAACGATGTTAACTTGAAGCCTCTGTGAATTAACTACTACCGATGTGGACGAGTGGGGCACATTAGCCGCTATTGTGTCACTTCGAGGGACCAGGGAAACGAGTGAAGGGGAGCCATTGAGCCAGTGGTTCCCCCTTCTATGTGGCGCACAAAAAATGTTGCCTCAGTTACCGGTAATAGTCAATGGGAAGAGTGCCAAGGCCCTTGTTGACACAGGCTGCACCACGACGTTGGTAGCGAAGAATGTCGCTAGGTCATGGAGCGGAGCCAGGAGTATTAAGACCGTGGGTGGCAAGGAGGTGAAATGCCTAGGAGAGACAACAGCGGAAGTACTGGTGCGAGGTGTGCCCGTTGGACTGTGAGCCCTGGTGTTGGATCGTCTGGTCCATGATGTTGATGTGGTTTTAGGTTAAGTGCAATCAACCAACTGGGGCGCTACGAAAGGAATCAATCTGACCCTGAAGTGGGGATTGAAAACCATTGAAATCAAATCCGATTCGGCGACGGTAGTTTAATGGATCAGGTTGTAAGTGACTGGCGATAAGAGAATTAGGACAAGAGGTGCTGCAGAAATGCTGATTAAGGGCAGGCTCGGAGCACTCGCAGATTTCATAGCGGAATTCCAGTTGAAGGTATCTGTAGTGCTAGTTCCATCGAAAAAGAACAAGTGGGGATTCGATGACCCGGGTAAAGAAGGCCTGGCTGCAAGAGGGCAAGAAGGTGTCTTAGGTATACTGTGCATGGAGGAAGTTAAAGAGTTATATGAAATGCACCACTTTGGTCGAGAACGGACGTTATTCCTGGCAAGAAAGGTTTACCCGGAAACCACCGAGAAGGAGATCAGGGAGGTAGTGGAGCACTGTCGGGAGTGCCAATCGATAGACCTCAGACCGCCCAGACACGAAGCAGGAGAGTTACACATTGCGGAGTATTGGAAGCGATTGGCCATTGATATGACCCATTATCGCTATAAGCTGCATCTGTCGATTGTCGACTGTGGACCGGGGAAGTTTGCCATCTGGAGAGAGATCCGGGCAGAAGCTGCATGGGCGATCGGAGGGGTTATCGAAGAAATATTTTTGGAGAGAGGGCCGATTGAGGAACTGTTAATTGACAATGGCCCCGCTTTCCGATCAGAAGCCTTTAAAGAGATGTGTGTAAGGCAATTTTTTTAGGGCAGCATATCGACGGAGTGGCAATGCGATAGTGGAGAGGAACCATAGCACAATCAAGGCTGCTGCGGAAAAAAGCAACATTTCACCTATGGAGGCGGTTTTTTGATACAACATCTCACCGAAAACCAGACAAGATAAGACAACTGTGCCTCATAGAGCCATCTTCGCATATAAGTGGCGGCATCTGTGCAACAAAACAGTAAGAATTGAGGGTGAAGAAGCTACAATTAAAGTGGGTGTGGTAGTGTGGGTGAAGCCCCCAAATGCAAAATGTACCACTCGCTGGGGGAGGGGGTTCGTAACGGGAACTCAATCGAAGAACAACGTGATGGTTAATGGGGTTCCCCGGCAATCATACACCTGCGTCGTGTGATCCTGCCGGTGTTCAGTGATGGCAGTAAAGAGGAGGAAGTCGAGATCCACCGAGAAGCTTACGATGCACCCCAATTGAACTTAGCCCCACATTGCGGTTCTTTACAGCTGGACGAGAATGTCTGTAGTGAACCTGAAAACGTCAATCCCCAAGAAGTTGTACCCAGAGGCCTAAACGTGAGAGGAGGAGGCCTGTTTGGATGAAGGATTATGAAGTGTCTTATTTATCTCGAAGATCGGGGGGGGGCGTGTGGAGTATATGTGAAAGGGAAAAAAGGTACCGTTTAAGAATAGGGTATGGTTAGAAACATATACAATAAAAAATAAGTATTATACAACGTACCGGGCGTATCTGCATCGCCCTTTGGGAAAGAAGAAGGAAAGGATGGCTAGCTCATTTATATACCCGAAGGGCATCTTGGAAAGGCAGGACATGATGGGAAAAGCTATTTTTTCTTGTCTCTTCCTTTTTTTTTTTCTTTTTGATAGGAGGATATAAAAGCTGGGAAAAATCCCCTGCAAGACACAAAAAAAAAGAGTCCTGAACATCTTTTCTTGAAAAGTATTTCGTGTTGCTGGCATTCAGATTGTGCGGTGTGACATTGATGGCGAGAGTCCATGTGTGGTCGATTGGAAAAGAAGATGGTAGAAACGTGCTGTTGTCGAGCGAGTGACTCACTCCTTTCCGAACCCCAGAACCGAATCCTGATCGTAACATCACATTAATCAGGTACTAAATATTGAAACAGTGCTAAAAGCCCCGTCCTTTCACAAGTCTGTCAGGTCAGTTGTAGATTCTAGCAACAACGGAATTGGGGCAAACTTATTACAAAGAGAGGAAGACGATCTTATCCTTTTTAACTCAGAAAATCTTAGCCCATTAAAAAAAAATGATACTCTACGATAAAATAACTATTAGCGTTAATAGTCCACCTATTACATTTAAAATGTGTAGGACATCTTCACGTAGGACTATCACAGTTTATACTAACAACAATCTGTCTGTCTATGCAAACAATATAGGGAAATAAATAAGTAATTGCTTTCATAGGCCTGATGGTTTTATTTAATCTCAATCTCAATACCCCATTGGATAGAAATTAACAATCATACTTTTGCAATACTATTCATGGCTGGTGTATTTTTTAATTATTGTTATTTCGTTCATTTTTTATGAGACCATGATTCTATTTGTTTCGCTCACTACCTCATTGGTTCGTTTAGTGTATTCTTGTAGAATCCCTTTAAAAACAAATAAACCCTTTAGAGCAATAAATCTCTCATATATGTTCAAGCAATTCGTTTTGTAGTTTATGCCATTCGTATGCATCAGGTAGGTATTGAATTGTGGTGCTTATCTCGAGCCAGACAACGTGTAATATCTTATTATTTTACGTGTTGCCAGAAGGCAACAATAAGCAGAGGATGAATTTATGTATAAGAGACTATCGCTCTGATCCATGCCTCTCCCGGCTCGCAATACTGCATAAATCATTAGATTACGAATTATTCACTATATAGTCGTATTCTTAGCAGGAGAAAACAAAAGTGCAAACTCACTCTCACAAACAGAATAAAATTTGCATTAATTTAATTCTCCTTTGAGAAATGTAAAATCAAAATAAAATTATATATATATACTAGCAGTTCTGCCCGGCAGTGCTTGGGTCCTATGTGCTGTTCATAACTTTATGTGCATATAGATGAAAAAGTGTGCATATGTACGGCAATGCACACGTTTTCGGGCAGAAATTTTGCGATTAAGGGGTCAAAGTTCAACGATTTGACTTTTGAGAATCCTACCAAACTCCTCCTACAATTTTGGGTCTAAACACTTGAAATTTTAGATATAGGTTCCTTGGACATGGATCTAACTTAATAATTTATTTGATCCCAAAACAATCAATTTTAGGGGTTTATAATAGGAGTCAAAATTTAAAAAATTGACCGGTTTTATTTTTTATTTTTTGCTCAGCATACACCTCAAAACACCCAGGCAATTCCGGGCACCCATGCTAGTATATATATATATATATATATATATATATATATATATATATATATATATATATATATAGTTAGATGTGTAAATATATATATATGTGTATGTGTGTGTTTGTGTGTCTAATCATATATTATATATGGATGATAAATATATATATATATATATATAATGTATATCTAAATATATACTAGATATATAATAATATATAATATATATAATATCATTCAAACGCTGTAGTGTTTGAATATATTGTTAAGTGGCAGTTTTAGTCATTTAGAACTGCTTTAAAGCAACACTACACACTCATTTTCGACCAAATTTCGAAAATTATTACGGTTTATAGATTACTTTCTCAGCTATATTGTGAAAGAAAAATTAAATTTTCGTTCAGTAAAACAAAAGTAATCATGAATTTACTAGTGTTCAAAATTGTTATAAAAACGTAACGAAGTGATTTACGTTTTTTTATGATTGGTTTCCATAGCAACCATATCGCTTGAGCGACTCCTGTTGCTACCAATTCATCGCTCTGGTTAAAAGAGAAGTAACAAATGAAACAAAGAAAATGAAAGATGAAAGAGAGATAATTGGGGGATTTTATTGAAAGCAGACGAGTGCCGCACATTGTTATTACATATGTTTATGTTATGTTTATGGGGGCAAAAAAGTAACACTAAAATAAACAAAGAACAAGTGAAAGTCTGGAAAAATCATAGATTACAACAGAAAAAAGCGAGCATGAAAAGTAATATGGTTAAGATTCAACATGGAAAAGTACGTTTATTTGTATACTACCAAAATGGAATAGGGGTTAGACGTCGGGTTTTCTCTCACATTCTTTCCCGCCTTCGCGTCACGGGTTTGAGCTTGCCTGCCTACTACCACTTTTTTTTTCTCAACAGATACCTTCAAACATCGGGGTAACGCCAAACACCCAGGCTACTTTATAAATAAATAACATCTATAAAGAAAAAATACTACAAAAATATGCATTGAACTTGGAAGTCGAATTCAATCGAATAGCACGGCCATTGAAGTGCAATAGTTAGTAAAATATGTTTACGCATGTAAATTTGCAGTTAAATGTACTTTAAGGAAGGTTTCATTCTTTTTTTTCTTTCTTTTGCGATTTACTGACAGTGCTTACTATGTAATCAAATTTATTGATTGATTTTTTGGAGGGTATGTATTTGGAGATGTTTAATTTTAATAAAAAATGTAATGCTTTTTTGTTTCAACTTCTACAGAATTTGAAATACTTCTTTTAAAACTATAAAGTAAGATGAAGGTTTATTAGGCCAGTCGGTTTGATTTTGTTCATGTTTCTTTTATAAGATCGAAGAATTGTATTTGAACGATTCTGGATATTAATCCTATCTCAGAGGTTATTTTCACAACGTTTTGGCCGACCTTTTTCAGCAAATCTTATTAAAAACGTTCTGTCACACTTTGGAATGTATACGCAATTTTAAACTGATCCCGTTTTTCGTTGACGAAGGTAAACAGTTCTCAGAACGGTGCTTTTGATATGGTAAAAAAAAGTTACATTGGACGACATGTTGGCAAAATATAAACATAGAAAAGAATAATAGCTTGCACAATCTAAAAGAATAAATCTGCGTAATCTAAAAAAGATGTGGAATTTTAAAGCAGAAGCTAATACATTTATAACAAACGCGGTGAAAGAATAAATACGCATAACTTTTACAACGTTATTGTTACGTTTTTCTTTGCTTTAAGATCTGAGACAGATATTTCCGAATATTTCTACAACGGTTTATGATTTGGTTTCGATTCTAGATAACAGCACCCAAATAATATTATTTAATTTTTGAAATCACTATTATTTATAAGATATTATATTATAATTAATAGATAATTGGTTCTTTAATAATAAAAACAAAATTGGCACAAATGGAAAGAATATAGTTTAGCGTCTTTAGTACGGAGGAACATCCGAGTTGCCTACTATATATATATATATATATATATATATATATATATATAATATATATATATATACATCTACCTAGGTCATTTATATATATATATATATATATATATATATATATATATATATATATATACCTAGGTCATTTATATATATATATATATATATAGATATAGATATATATGTACCTAGGTAATTTTTTAATACTTTATAAATATTGAAAATATATTAGGAACGGTATAATAATCAACAGAGTATTGGGTGTATTATTAAAAAAATCCAAATTCTACAAGAGGTAAAATATATTAAAGCATATTTAATGACCTGGTCTGGTCCCATAATGCGGGCAATATTATCTACTCGCACAATATAAAAACTAATAGAAATTATATATTCGGCACAATATAAAAACCAATAGAAATTATATTTGTCCATTGTAAAAAATGGGGAAAAAACTCTTCTTAAAAGTTTAAGGGTATAAATGAACAATGAAAAGAATAAATCCTTATCGAAAATAATGTAGTGTACGAGATACGTTTAGACCTGAAAAATTTACTAATCTGAGTTGAACTTTCTGATGTTTATGTTGCGTGTTAAATAATAACTTTAAGATGATTCAGAAATTGTTCTTGGCCTTCGGAGAAACTTTTGATTTTATTTAGTTCTGGAGTGACAAGGATGACCAACGACACCCACAATCCCCCCCCTTTTGAGTTGGCCATGTGCCTAAGTTTTTTGTTTATTGTTGATTTTCAATGTATTTTTAACATGAATAAAGGATTTTATATCTCAAAGTGTAGTATCTGTTCCGACAGATACTGCAAGCAAAGACTCCATGTGGGGGAGACCCCACATATAAGACCTTGGTCAATGTAGGGGCAACCCCTCATACCAATTGTCACTATCCAGCTCCCTTACTCCCCGGGGAGTTGGTCCCCATTTCCCCTTCACTCCTCACTTTAAAAATCGGCTTTGTGCATAATTTGCTCAGTGGGGGAGCAAATAAATACCTCAAAGTGTAGTATCTGTTCTGCAGATGCTGCACTTAAGATAACTTGTACCAGTCAATGGAGGGGAACCCCTCTATACTGGGATAATTATTATTTTTCGTTACCAGAGTGCCCCCCTTTTTCCTACTTTTAGGGGAGCTGATTTTTCTCCCACAATAAAAACGGCCTTGTGCCTAATTTGCTTTGGTGGGGAAGAAAATAAATACATTAATTTGTGTAGCATTGAAGAAAATAGGAAATGAATATAAAACAGTGTATTTTATATTTCATTTGAGTTGTATAAATGATTATTGTAAAATAAAATGCGTATTTCTACAGAAGTTGTATTAATTTTCTAAACACGTAATTACTTTTTGGTTCGGTTAGACTTTTTTGCAGCAGTCCATAATGTATTTGCATTATTCAGAGTACGACTCTCATGACTGGCTTTTATATTCATAAGGATTCGGCAGATGCAAGCTGCTAATTTGCTCAGGCGCATCTTTCTGGGGATTTGTTTTATTCCACGAGTGTAAATTTTTCTCGATAACATGCACCCTTATGCGTTATATTTATCGGAATGTTGTAAAAATAACAAAGAAGATTATTATTGTAGTACGAAAAATAAAGAAGCCTGAAAGATAAACGACGTTGATAAACATTTAAGATAGATCCACAAAGAAAATGATGTTTTTTAAGGTGTAGCTTGCAAACTAAATTCAGTCAAGTTCTAATTATTTATAGACTAGTCTGGGTGCCCGGCGTTGCCCGTGTGTTTTGAGGTGTGTTGAGCCAAAATAAAGTGGTAGTAGAAAGGCAGACTCGAAGACGCGAAGAAACAAAGAACATGAGACAAAAACGTGACGTGCATGCTGTTGCGGTTATCGCCAAACCGGAAGTGATGTAGGTTTAAATTAAAGCGGGACAACCGAAAAGAGGAGATGACTTTCGAAAATATCGGCGAAAAAAAGCGACCTCTCCCTGTAGAAATGTGCCCAGTAGAGGGTGAAGGAATTAATGTTTTAAGCCTATTTTTCGATATTTGTCGTCTGAAGGGTAACGCTTCAAAATGATATCGATCTCGTGAAAATCCGTCGCCTCTGTCGAAAAGTTTAGGCATACCTACCTACCTACCTACCTACCTGATGATGATTGCAACGACTTGTCATACGAGTGCCACTCCCTCAGATACATGAGCCCAAAAATGATTTCCATCGCCACAGAGCCATATTAATAGACAAATACCTGAGGGAGTATCTATACACAAATGATGTTACAGAGTCTTAGTTTTGTACGACAGCTCAGTCTCTCTCTCTCTCTCTCTCTCTCTCTCTCTCTCTCGGTTCAAAATGTTGAGATTTGGCAACAAGCAAGAGCAAGATAGCCAGCAACAAGGTAAACTGCATACCAGCTTAATGCTGGTACTAGTCTCCCGCTTTGTGTTTGTTTGTTTTTTAATCAGAGATTTGCTTCTACTAGAAAGGTTGCCTTCATCACGGCTTACTGGAGCCCTCTCCATCCCAACACACACATACATACATACACACAAACACACACGGCCGTTGACCCCGAAAAAGGGTTCATTCGCCCTTTGGAAGGTTTTGTTTTTAATCCTTCAGGGAAATTAGCCACCCTCTTCACCAAACAAGTCTGGTGGGGGAACCAGTTTAGTCGCCGGTGACCCGACCATGAGGCAGATAGTACTGGATTACATGGTACCAGTAGCACATGACATGACTTAACCTACCTACCTACCTGATGATGATTGCAACGTCTTGTCAGACGAATGCCACTCCCTCAGACATTTAAAATCCATGAGCTCAAATACCTGAGGGAGTATCTATACAAAGATGATGTTACAGAGTCTTAGCTTTGTACGACAGCTAAGTCTCTCTCTCGGTTCAAAATGTTGAGATCCAGCAACACGCAAGAGCAAGATAGCCAGCAACAAATTAAACTGCAGACCAGCTTAATGCGGGCACTGGTCTTCCGCTTTATGGTTTTTTAAATCAGAGATTTGCTTCTCCTAGAAAGGTTGCCTTCACCACGGCTTACGGGAGCCCTCTCCACCCCAATACACAAATACACACACACAAATATACACGGTGCTAGTTGGCCGTTGACCCAGAAAAGGAGTTAATTCGCCCTTTGGAAGGTCTTGTTTTTAATCTTTCAGGGAGACTAGCCGCCTTCCTCACCAAACAAGTCTGGTGGGGGAACCAGTTTAGTCGCCGGTGACCCGACCATGAGGCAGTAGTACTGGGTTACATGGTACCAGTAGCATATGACATGACTAACCTACCTACCTACCTACCTACCTACATACATACATACATACATGCATGCATACATAAATTTAAACAGACAGGTGAGATTTATATTATAGATGAGTTGATATGTGTTTGGTGTAAATAATATGATTTAAACTACCTGATTTGACCGTAAATGGCTGTGACTAAGTTTGGATGTGTATCAAAAACTACCGATTATAATTTTCAGAAATCCCATGTAACCGAAACGCAAAAACGTATGTTCAAATAATGTTGAAGCAACATGTTTGATTATTTACTTCGTAATAATGACGCGATAAATTAGTCTCGTTTCAAGTTCCACTTTCAAAAAAGAAGAATGTATGTTCTAAAATGAATATCTTGAAACAATATTATTAAAAAATTTCATTCATTTTTATTTCATGGTATGTTCAATTTGTGTGCTTAGAATGTATACAGATTTATATTTAAATGACCAATGAGAAGCAAAAGTAATTGTTGTATCAAAAACTGGTATGGCACTTTGATAAAAAAAAATTAATCTGTGGAATTTATCAGAAAATTGATTTAAACAGAATTATTGACAATTGGTTAAAATTTTAATCCGTGTATAACGATTTTCCTAAAGTGAACAATGAGCCTTAGATTAATAACATTTTCATCCTGGAAATCACGTTGTGTAGAAATTCACTAAATAATTCCTAATGACGCAAGTCTAAGTTTAATGTAATTGTTTACGAGATAGAACTGAAAATAAATTTACCTGCTAATAACACAAATTAAATAGAAGCAAATGGCCTGAAATTAACCATAATGAAATGATAATTTCGGTATTTAATGTCTTTGATAAGATTGAAAGGGTATTAGGCAATAATCGTATGGATTTATTATCATTAACATTTTATCTTTTTTGTTTTCTTATGATTTGGTTGTGCTTGGGGGATATAGAAACCTACCGAGTGTTGAGCAGTCAGCCATTTTCTCATACATTCCAGCCGAAAGATCTTTTTTAAGGTTTCAAACATCCTTTTAAGTGCAGTTGTTTTACCTCTCTTGCACTTGATTAAATGGGTAAATTTGTTTGGTAGATTTTTAATCTTTTTCATGAGTCTGGTTGTTCATATAATTACTGTAATTATGAAGATCTTCGAAAGATTCTAGTTATTCGTGAATAGTTATGTTATTTTAAACAAGGCCGATAGCCATTAGTCGCGTGCTCTCGTGTAATGAATGAATGCGTGAATGTAAGCTTGACATGAAATTCTTAAAGATAAACTAAAATGACCGAAAAATGGGTAGAAATCACTTAAATAAATAAATAAAAAGTAAATGACTTAATGAACTTAAGGATGGATTGAATGACCTTAAGAATGACTTGAATGCTTTTAAAATAACTGGAATCCTTCAAAAACAACTTCAATGATCTGGAGAATGATTTGAATTGCTTTGAGACTGACTGGTTGTAAAGTGCGTGATAATTTTACATTTAATTAATACAGAAAAGTTATCCCCCACTTTATATCACAATAAGTACAGCATGTAGTAAGAACAAATACTACACTTTGCTCTTTGTTAAAAGGCAAAGAAAAAGCTTAAAAAGCTAGGAATAGCATCTATTAACAACAGACCTTTGATCTTAACCAAAAAGGCCAAGCACAAAAGTGTTATGGACAGACCGACCGACCGACCGACCGACCGACCGACCGACCGACCGACGGAGTGACTTATAGAGTCGCTTGCACGCGACTAAAAACTGTAGTCATTAAAAATTTTCTGCGTAATGCAATCACTGCTGTTATCAAATCTAGCAATACTTTGATGTTAAAGGATGTGTTTAGAAATCGTCATGTAATGGAAGTCTTTAGTTGTATACCTACAGGTCGGTCATTGGCGTGTGACCGACCAACGTGTTCTGGAAACGGTTCGCGTAGGAAGACCTATCGACCAGGCGTATTTTTGTCTAGGTGAAGAGAAAAAATATACCTGAGATGTTAGATGAAGCTGGCTCCGTCTTCTCCCAGAATGACGTCTTGTTCTTTGAGGTTGAACTCATCTTCATTTGACTTAAGGCAAACATTCACTACAGGCACGAACAAGGCACGACAAAATTGTAATATATAAGAAATAATCTTTTATTTATTTATTTTACAAAAATTTACATTACAATACATTACAATACTATTTACAGCTCATAATTAATTTAAACAATTAACTTAACAATACGCTCTTCAAAACTATCTAGCCCTAACTAGTTCTTAGAGAGGAGGTGCCCCTCTCCGCATCTACATAGAGACAAAAATATACGTCTTACCTCATGCTGTCCAGACAAAAGAGAGATCGAGAAAAAGGAAAGGAATCGTGAAATTGCATTCTGATTACGTATTTCAGTGTATCTCTTCGTTTACGTCCTGGCCATTCTGGGGGAGGGAACAACCTCCACAACCGATGCACTAAGATATATTGCGACATAGTCGCAATTATAATTATGTATACCATTTAGATTTTTTAAGAATGATTCTGTAATAGTAATGTACAATAATTATGAATTATCCAGTTTACTGGGGATATTACAAATGTGTAACAATAATGTTTTAATATAAAAAGGTTTTATAGGTCGGATGCATTTCAGATATAAGTCTTTGATAACATATCGGTTTATAACAGAGCGCATATGAACATGTATGAGAATAGCAGTAGTAGACGAGTAATGGATGGCAAACGATTGTATTAGCAGCAGGAGCAATGTTTGAACCCGTATGCTAATTGGCAAGTCTGTGCGAGCTGGCATCAGAAGAAAAAGAACACCGTGTGGTCGGCGAGAAAAAATCGACGCCGAAGGAGACGGACATGTAAAGTTAAGGCGAGTATGGGCCGACTGTGGCCGAGTTGCGGTCAGGATAAACGCGACCTGGTTAGATTGGCATGTGGCGGCGGGGATTTTTTAGGTGGAGTGAGAGTAGCGGTAATAAATAATAATTATATTATGTCAAAAAACAAAAACTCTCATCTGGATTTATTTATTTTATATTTGTATATGTCCGTTTGTACCCATGTTACAGGCTGAGAAAGTCCTGCCGGAGAGATTGGGAGAGTTGATAAACAAGGTAAAAATGTTTACTTCCTTCTTTGTGGTCATGTGTATTTGGCAGAGACATTTTAATTTGAATAAATGAAATAATTGCGTGTGGGAATGAAGTGTAATAGATCTTTTTAGAACACGGTGTAAGAAAATTCTATATGTGATGTTTTGGAAAGATTTGTTTATGCAGTTTTGTTTTATTTTTCTATTGTAAATTCAGAAGCAAAAGAAAAATAAGAGTTATTCTATACTAGCAGGGTGACCCGACGTTGCTCCGGATTAAATGATGATCAAGGAATATTGCACCTCCCAAATTTTTATTGCCTATTTTTCAATCAAATCGATTGATCACCTGCTCTAGTTGGCGGCCAATCGCGCTGCACCTGGAGAAAGCTCACATGCCTCTCGCAGCGAATTAGCTAGCAATACTTTCTAGTCTACATTGCATTGTAGATAGCCCAATGTTTATTTTATAAAGTTATTTTATATATAATCTCTTGAATTAGAGATTAAAATACAAAAGTCAAGTATCATACTATCATTTTGCTCTAAACAGAAGCATTCATTTCGAACGCATCACTGTCATATCAAAGACTCTACTGTTAATTTTGTATGGCTTGCCTTACTGATTGTGCGGTAGTAATGGCTTTAATTCAAATTTTAAATTAAAAAAGTCAAGTACCATGATGGAAATCATTTAGAACTCGCCCGGATCATACCAAAGAACTTACTGTTGATTTTATATGCTGAGCTTTTTGGCTTGTGTGATAATACACTTTTCAAATGTACTTGTCATGTTAAACTGGGTAACGTGCTGATTTTAGTCAAATTTGCCTTCTTTAATCAGATTAATTCGATTATAAACTATCGATATATATATATACATATATATATAAATATATATATATATATATCGAATACATTGCGATGCAATGCCTATTTAAGAATACCGCCAGCCACATAAAGAACTTTCGTGTAAAATTTCATAAAAATCACCATAGTCGTTTTCGCGATCATATAAAACGAACAGACACAGAAATTCCTAATAGTAGAGATAACGTTATGCACACACACGCACGCACACGCACACACGCGCATACACACACACATTTATATATATATATATATATATATATATATATATATATATATAGTTATAAATTGGAAGTTACGTCATGCATAAGGTGACACATTTTCATTCAATAACAACAATTGTCCTGATCATATAAAAACCAAAAAGAATGTTTAAATAGTTAAACCTTGCTGAACTTTGTTTGGGATATGAGTGAAAATAAATAAGCTTTGCTAGTAATTCAATATATGAATATGAAAATGTCATCTTGGCCATTATATTCTTACCTATGATTGATGAAAAGTATTTTGCAACATATAATATGAACGCCGGATTGCTTCAAGGAACAATTCTAAGTACTACAGAGCAGAATAGATCTAACAAATCACATTCTAAAATCACTTTCTGAATTTTTAATTTCATACAGATTACATCTACGACGGCTCCGAGAAAAGAACTGATGATAAAGGTCTTTCTTGTTCTCACTCTTATAATCTGGTGCACCTCACGTAGTAGATTCAAAGATGGTTGATTATATTTTATGCATCTAACACAAAGCCTTTCTGCTTTAGCTATAGATGTTTTGATCATCATTTTGCCACAATTGATGCAAATTTCTCGCTTCTTAATGAATCATCATGCTTTGATAAGATTCTCTGGTTAATCTTTACTCAAGATCGAAAGTTTTCGTTGAACATGTGTTGTATCATTATATATATATATATATATATATATATATATTTACACACACATGTGTTGTATCATTATATATATATATTTACACACACACACACACGCACACACACACACACACACACACATATATATATATATATATATATATATATATATATATATATATATATATATATATATATATATATCGGTATCGGATTCGGGAAAATTTGAGCCGATTTTCCGAGTACCAAACCGATTCCTTTATTTATCTATTTTATTTTGTTTTTATAAAACGTCTTCCTTTGCTTGTAGTAATAATTAAATAATATATATTTATTCATTTAAACCTCCAGTAAGACTAAAATCTCTAACAAGTATGTTTTTGCGTTTGAGAAAATATTGGAAAATAATCGGGACAAAACAACATTTTTATAGTTAAATATTTAGAGATTTATAAAGAATCGAAATCGGTAATTGTGTCGGAATCGACAATTTAGTACAGAATCGGTAATTGTATCGGAATCGGGAAAATATTGGAATCGTTCCAACACTTTTATATATATATATATATATATATATATATATATATATATATATATATATACAAAACAATGACTTTATTCTGAATTCCAAGATGTTGACAATCTTACCGTTTATTTCTTAAAGTACGTTGACATGCACAATTCTGGACAGCACCTGTTTTGTAGCGAAGAATCATTCATGTAAGTATGTCAATTATTACATTTATTCATCCCTGTTTGTCATTTATTTCTAGTTGCATCGAACTTCATAATGAAAGAATTGGTATTATTAAGAGGTGAAATATAATTGAAGAAACATATTTCCCCATGAATATATATGTGTGTGTGTGTATGTGTGGGGGTGTCTGTGTGTGTTTTTGAGCGTGTGTGTGTATAACTCGTATATATATATATATATATATATATATATATATATATATATATATATATATATATATATATATCGTCTCATAATATCGTACATAAAAATACATATTATATAGGATTGATATACGTGTAATGTGTCTTGTGTGTATATATTATGTATATATAATGAATATATATATATATATGATGATTGCCATGTCTTGTCAGACGAGTGCCACTCCCTCAGTCACTAAACGTCTATGTATCCGAAGATGACTGTTCAGTCCCACCACGACATTCACATCCTCAAGAAGACATTACACTGAAGATTGTTTGGAGGAAACTAACGTGCATTTTCATGTAATTAACGAGACCTGCCTTGGACAACAGAGCTCGATCACACAACATCATAGATCAAAAGATTTCCATGATTGGGCGTTTGCTGCGCTCAGTCTATTTTGGCTGCTTTAAAGTGGTCTGCGCCACCGCAATCAGTGCCCTTCAGTGCTTGGGGCTATAGGCTAGGGACTCACACCAGGTCATCTTGTTTGGCTTGATGACTATCGACTCCCAAAAGAGTCGTTTTATAGTGAGCTCCTTATTGGCAAAAGACCCCAGCACAATCCCAAAAAAACGTTTACATGCTAGCATCAAGTGGGTCTTGTGAGCTTTTATATTCCTGTTGACAGTTGGGAGTCCCTGGCGTATGATCACAAGCACTGAAGAGCACTGATATATAGGGGCGCAGAACACTTTGAAGCAGCAAACATAGAGCGAAGCTCCAGAGAATATGTAGGAAATGTGCACTGTAGCCAGAGGAGATTACTTTGAAAGAAACTTGGGTTCCATCTGTAATATCAATGAAAGTGCTCATCCGAAAAATATCTGAAAACTTTGTAAAGGAACCTCGTGTTTTCTTCATTCGTTGATTTTGCCTGACTGGTCTGTAATAACTGCAACGAAGATTTCTTCCATCCGAGGTGAACGTTGGTCCTGGATATGACCTTAAACTATATCCAGTGGTGAGGCCCCAGCTTGCGGGCTTTGGGGAGTGTGGAGCCACCCTTTAATTACCATTGTTCCCAGGTCCACTCTGACCCGGAGTGGTAGTACCTGTTAGGGTCCCAACTATGGGTTAAATAGAAATCGACTAGAAAACAACAAATATATTCTATTAAAATATTTTTCTTCAAAATCTTTGGATTTCGGCATTAAATAACCCAAAAAGGGTTGATATGCCGTAAAACAAAAACAACCAACCAACCGAGTGGAACGACGATTGTAACGCTACAACCGGCAACTCGCTGTTGCCTCGGCGATTCATTATTCAACGGAAAGCATTAAACTCCTGGGACAATCTTTAGTCTGTATATGACTCTTCCCTGCTTTGACATAGTACAAAACCGATTGCAAACTATTGTTATACTTATTCATTTCTCTGCCATTCAGCCGTTTTTACAAATTGCATATTTCTTCTTTATCGTTACGTAAGCTGCACAACTGAGATCCGATTTATGACCCTTGGAAAACATTTATAACCACTATAATTTACTTTCTTTATAGCTGTACGTCAAACTAAATGTAACTTGGTGTGTCGAAGTTTCCAAAGATCTAACCGTCTGTATAACAGCTTAAACACAATATGATCGTTTTCGAATTCATCTTTAACCAATTCTGCTTAATTTTAACCATGGTTTCAATTCTCATGGTGTTTTACTAATACTTGACAAACTATTAATTTTTATCCTCGAGTAGTCTTGATAAGCTATGACCTATTAGTACATTAAACATAAGCCATATATTGAATGTCTATCAACAAGTTTTTCCTGATTATTTTAGTCATATTTTGAATTTTCAAAGACATATTTGTGGCACGACTAAATTGTTAGATTAGTCTAAATGTTGGACTGAAAGGAAAAATATAAGAAATTACGTAAATCAAACAGGGGATAGTAAACGTGCTGTGAAAACAAAAAAAAAAAGAATAAACAAGAATAAATTAAAAACAAAAATAAAACTCATATATTTCTCAGTATGGGTGAATTTCATTCAGCTGGAAAAATGTATTTTCACTTAATATAGATATTATAGTTTCGATAGCAGTTCAACGTCTAGCATTGCAGACCAAGCTATATCTTTACGCGACATCTATTTTAAAGGAAAATGTGACTATCGTGTTTTCGATCGATTACGGCTACGTGCACAATATAATGTACCACAATTTCGTTTCGCCATGTTCATTCTACCCGGTAGTCTTTGAAAGAAGTTGAGTTCAACAGAGAAGCAAAGAAATGGAAGAATAGAAGACGAACAACAAACTTGAAGTAGATATGAATAAGAGTTGTCAACAGGCAATGGTATAAAAAATAAATTTTGGAAATTGCTCGAGTAGGAAAGGAATGTAAAAAGTCAACGGTTGAGTCATAAAAAATGGAAGTAAATACCCTTTACTTGCCAACGATACTAAAAAGAACATATATGATATATTAGGAAAAAAACAATTAGGATCCCAGAATAGCGTAATAATAAAGCCAGAAAAAGAAAAGCCAGCACAGCTAAGTAGACTTTTTAAGCTACGGGTTTGTATTACTGTACACATAAATTCGAAAAAGTTGTCAAGAACCGAATATATAACAAATAAATGTTATCAAAGGCAAGATAAGTTACTTTTCTACCAAACTGGATATATTTTTTGTGTTTTTATTCAATGTAACATGTTTATTCAGCTCGAAAAACATGCAGTGTTTACCGATGTATTGGAAAATTCAAAATGGCGCCCAACTCTACTTTAAGACGGTAAGTTTGGGAAAACGTGTTGTAAATAATAAACTAGACAAAATACTATGAAAAAACACCGAATATATGTCAACCTATGTCATGGTAACATATATTGAGCAAATTTCTAACAGTATTTTGTCTAGTTTACTATTTATAACACCTTTTCACAACTTACCGTGTTAAAGTAGAGTTGGGCGCCATTTTGAATTTTCCAATACATCGGTAAACACTGTATGCTTTTGGAGCTGAATAAACATGTTACATTGAATAAAAACAAGAAAATTATATCCAGTTTGGTAGAAAAATAACTTATTTTGCCTTTGATAACATTTATTTGTTATATATTTGTTTTTTGACAACTTTTTCGAATTTATGTGTACAGTAATACAAACCTTAAACTACATATAAAGAAGGTAAAGATAAAAGACCCATGATTAAACCGTTTCACCCATACTTCTTTAAATAATAGACTAGATTGATATTAAGTTGGCACAGCAAGATGAAAATAGGAAAAATTGATGAAGTGTATATACTTTTCGTCAGATATATAGAGAAAATTTTAAAAAACTGTATTTGAATTTCTGAAATAATCCTTTTGTATTAGAATTTCTACAAATGTACAGTTTAATCCGCGTTTTTAGTTGCACATTGTAGGTGATAATCTCTGCAAATGTTTTTGCATCTGACAACGTACACACAAAAGCTTCATAAATACAAGGATATTCCAATATTGTTTCCTTTTAATGAAGCAGCCTAAGTTATCGAGAACATACAAATAGAAAGTTTGAGATTTACTACATGCGAACGGCATGACTGTTTAAGCTACGCGGCTTATAGAATCTTTAGTTTTCTGTTATGTCAGTTCAAAGTTTAGGAACTTGGTGAAAGTCATGTGCAAAATGCAAGTATTCTTTATTTGTGTGATTCAATGAAGAATTATCCAATACTAAACATCCTGCAATGCACCTTATAAGCCATCTTTTATCCGTGTTTTCGCTTTGCCTTTTTATGTTGACGAATATAAACAGTGAAAGAATAAAAATCGAAGACAAGTTGCAAACAGCCATCTTTGTCAGCTTTTCCTTCAGTTTATACCATCGCTGTTTTTTACAACTTCTCCCCGTCCAAACCCTCCGTTCGTTATCGACAATCTATATATCTATAAAAGCGAACCTGTCTGTGTGTCTGCCTGTGTGTCTGTCTATGTACATTTCACTACGCAATAACTCTACAGACTCGAAATTTGATATACAGGGCACTGAGATTTGGGAAAATCTATGTTATCGGTTTTCGGCCAGAAATTTGGCTGTTAAGGGGTCAAAGTTCAACCATTTGAGCTTTAGGAACTCTACCAAACTCCTCCGACAATTTTGGGTTTAAATACTTGAAATTTTAGATATAGGTTCCTTGGACATGGATCTAACTTAATAAAATGATTTGAGCCCAAAACAATAAATTTTAAGGGGTCATAATAGGGGTCAAAGTTTAACAAATTCACCTTTTTTCTTTTTTTTTCTCAGCATACACCTCCAAACACCCGGGCCACGCCGGGCCACGCCGGGCACCCATGCTAGTGAGACATAATATAAAAATAAAAAGACAGGGAAGTGTTTGACTTCTGCCTCCCTCTGTCTGTCTGCCTTCCTGCCCTTCTGTCTGTCTGTCTCTCTCTCTCTTTCTCTCTCTCTCTCTCTCTCTCTGTAAGCTTGACAATCACTGTTCCTCTATTATCGCTTCCTATGACGATCCTCTTCTTCTTACCCTCTTTTTCTGTATTGATGGGGAGGCACATTAAAAAGACCAGATAAGTAATTATATTCAAAACCCAACTATAAAAACGTAGAGGAAAAGAAAGTTAGATAAATAGAGTGATAAAGGCACTAAATGGAGAATAATTCTTGTAATAAAATCATTTTCAATTGTTCTTCTTGTAAGTTATCTTTGCAGATAGGCGTTCACTGAGGTGTGTTTGGATGCAGGGCGTTTTTTTTTTTTATGTGAGAAGATTGTATCCAAATACAAAATTTTGATTAAAATAGTAATTTTTGGAATTCAAACCAATACTAAACGTTAATTGATGAGAAACTTCGGAGGACATTTATAAAATATTTATAAATTATTCTGTTTTATATAAAATTTAAACCTGTTATTAATTTAGAAAACAAATAACTAAATAGTTCATTAATGAATTGCACTTTTGCAAAGTTACATGCCATTTATTTAAAACTAGCCTGGGTGCCCGCCGTTGCCCGAGTGTCTGGAAGTGTGTGTTGAGCAAAAAGAATGTGGTAGTAGGCAGGCAGACAGGCTCGAACTCTTACCGCGGAGGAGGAGGAAAAGAACGTGAAAAAAAACGTGACGTCTTTGCTGTTGCGCCCATCGCAAACTCGAAGTGGCGCAGGTCTAAATTAAGGCTAGTCAATCGAAAAGAGCGGGTGACTTTCGATAATATCGGCGGAAAAAGTGACCCCCTCCTTGTAGAAAAGTGCCCAATTGAGGGTGAACGACAATGAGTTTAGCCAATTTTTCTGATATTTTTCGTCCGAGGGGTCAACCTTCAAAACGATACCGATTTCATGAAAATCTGCTGCCTCTGTCGAAAGTTTTAAGCAGACATACACACATACATACATGCATACATATATTCATACAAACATACATACATACATATATTTAAACAGACAGGTGAGATTTATATTATAAATTATAACTTTGATTGCACACATATAATCAAAATATCAAAATGATAGGTTTATTCTATGGAATATGACGCCTTAATAATACAGCTGTTGTGAGGAATTTATGAATATACACTTTCAGTTTAAAATATTTTTTATAAAATCTATTTAGGTAAGGAGATTATTAAAGGGAGATATTACTTCCAATTTTTACTGAAGAATAAAATTGTTAACATGCTTACACATAAACCGAAATTTATTGCGCAATAATTTAATTTTGAAATAAACTATTTTATAGGAGTTGAAAATTTATCTCTGAATGCATAATCACAGATTTAATCTGTATTTTGCTTAATAAAATTATATTTTAAAAATGGAATTTAAAAAAATATTTGTAGTAGGATCATTCACTGACTTTGACAAGTTTTTATTTTCGTTTTTATTTATCATAGGGTTTCAGTTCTGCAGTGTACGTGAAACTATAGATTTATAATAAAATTACATTTAAAATATGATTTTTAATAGATTTGTATTTCCTCGGAAAAATTTTAATAGCATGATTTGGCTGCAGGTCGCAAAGGTGTGTGGATGCTGAGGCAATAAATTTAGATTGAATTCTAAAACTCGAATATTGAGAGTTTTTATCTTCGTGGATTAATATTTATAAACATAATTTACTAGTAGTACTGGGGTATATGCAGGTGTTGGTGTGTAAGTGCCTTGAATTTGCAGCAATATATTCAGAAGAAAAACGCTTTCTAAAATAGAATTTTTACTAGTTTATAGTGATCTTTCAGCATCTATTGACATGACTTGGTTGTAGTGCCATAACTTTGAGGCAATAGATTCACAATTAATTTTCTTTCTAAAATAGACATTTTTTTTAATTGTATTTATTTTCACTGATAAATATCTATTAACACGACTTGATTTTTGCACCGTAGTATGTGTAGTTGTTCAGGTGCGTGAATGTTGAGACAATGAATTTATAACGAAAATACATTTGAAGGCGGAATTGTACAACCATCACCCCCATGCGTAATTTTTATACTGATAGGTTTTTGGACATTTTTTCACTGGATTTGTACTAAACATTAATTAACCAGATTATGAAAAAAAAAAATTGAAACAAAAATCATTATTTCAACATTTGAAAGTGGTGCTCAACCTTTAGTTACAACGCAAAGTTATATGCAAATTAGTAAAATATAATGCACATAATAACAAAGACAATTTTTGATTGCGTGAATTTGTAGAATTACGGAGGGCCTGGATAGAAGCTAATTTGTGATTTATATAAGAAATAGCGTAAGTTAAACTGCACTATAAATGCGAATTTCACATTATGTATTTGGTGTTTTACATATTATATTTATGTACGTAAATATATACATACACGTATATATATGTATATATATATATATATATATATATATATATATATATATATATATATACACGGGCACTACTTATGTGTGTGTCTGCACGCGTGATCGCCGATGTGTGTGCTGTACCCCATAATAAAATTAAAATCACCATAATATAAGTAAATTAAATAACCTCGAAGGCTAATATAATTCCATTTCAGGAAATGACGAAGCTTATCATATATTTGTCTTTCACTTTCTTTGTGGAATTTAATAGCAATACATAATTTCGACACACAGTATTACACGCATAGGCACACAGGTGTATATATATATATATATATATATATATATATATATATATATATATATACGTGTGTGTGTACATGCATATATATATATATATATATATATATATATATATATATATATGCATGTACACACACACGTATATATATATATATATATATATATATATATATATATATATAGATATAGATATATACACGTATATATATATATATATATATATATATATATATATGAAATCGAATAATTACAAAATCTATATTTACCCTCTGGGTCAATGTTGCACACATACAAAGAAAATAGATAGGAACAGCTTCATTGTGTGTTTGGTGCACGCATGTTGCTTAAATGCCTATATTTTTTCACACAGAGAAGAAAGAACGATTATTTATTTACTTTTTTTCTTAATCCTTCCGGTGTTGCATTTTCATTGCTCGTCGATAAAAAGCCTCAAGTAAAACATCTCAAAAGTAAATTTCATTGAGCACAACAACTTTCAGGCAAACTTTTTTTCATTACTAGCGGGGTTGCCCGGCCTTGCCCGGCCTTGCCCGATCTTACACATTCGTTAAACATGTTTAAATATAGTGTAATTCGTGCAGGTTTCGTATTTATTAGTATTACAGCTCCAATTATCTGTTGAAAATAACCTTGTACTTAATATATAGTATTGATTTAAATAATGAATTAGGTGTCATCAGTTAGAAATCGAAATAAAAACATTTAGCGCTTCAGATCGACAAGTTGAAATGAACATTTTGCAATTCAACTTGGCAACTTATTCATCAATCTAAACGTGTTCTTCGTTATAAACTACCCTCGGTATATGATTTATATTTCCTGTTAATTTTGTTGTTATGTGATGAGTAGTTTAACAATTTATCGGATAAAAATTCACACACATACATCGACTGTTTTATTTTAGGACTTTGTTTTTTATTTTTGAATAAAAGCAGAAAACGAAACCTATTCGTCTTTCTTTTTTTTCAGTATCTTTCTGTTCTTCTATTCTTTTTTTATTTCTGGTATTCTTCACTTTGTTTTAAAAATATTCTTGTTTGGCATTAATAAATTTCAGCTGAATTCTAGCATTTTTCCACGTCAAAATTTGCTCTGTTTTCTTTTATCAAACTTCAACTTATACGTCTTGATTTTTCTTTTACTTACTTCCAAATTTGCTTCTATATTTATACTTCGTTTCATAGTGCTAATTCATGTACTTCAGCCATTCGTTTTCCGTTTATTTTGAACTTAATTTAATTTTCTGCTATTCTCTACAGTTCTCCATTCTTGACTTGTTTTCATTATTATTATTATTATTATTATTATTATTATTATTATTATTATTAGAGAGACTAGCGCAAAAGACGCGATCGCATGTGTCTCCGGATATCTTGGGAGGTGTGTAAGTAGTTGAGGTTAAGTGTGATGGAACCTGGTTTGAGGAGGTGCCTGATGAAGGGAGCACAAGTGAGGATGGCAAGGTAGAGGTATGGTGGGACAAAAGTGTCATAACGACCAAGCAATTGGAAGATAATCGTCCGGATTTGGTCGTCATTGACAAAGTCTAAAAAACTGGCAGATTGTAGACTTTTCAGTAACCTGGGACAGGAATGTGAGAGAGAAGGAGAATGAGAAGTGGAGCAATTATGCTCCATTGGCCTTGGAGATAAGGCGTATACACGGGGTTAAAACACAAATAATCCCGGTCGTAGTTGGTACACTAGGAGTAGTATCAAGTCGTCTGGAAGGACAATTGAAAAAACTACAAATCCCCGATGTTTTAGGCGGCCTTCAAACCTCTGCTATTGTAGGTACCACCAACATCCTTAGAAAAAAGCCTTGACCTTTGAAGCTCCTGGTTTGGAGCTGGGATTGAGGGAAATCCTCTGGAAATGACTATCACCCTTTCCAGAGAGACATTGATAAACGAAATTAGAATTATTATTATTATTATGATTGGCTTTCACACAGGTCATCAAAGATCTCATTGTGTTCCCTGGAAGCTAAGTGACAACAAGTCTCCCCAGATTTTCCAGTACTCCTCGCTTCTTTTGATAACATTTGCAAATAAATTTGCATTATCGCAACAGCTGTTTGCCATTGATTTCTCGTTGGAAACGACCATTCATCTTGACTGGAATTTGAGTGGCAATAATCCTCCCCAAGGTCCCAGTCCTCTTCACACTTATATAGTGATGAGCACTGACCAGACCTCCACTGTATGAGTGCGAAGAGAACAGGACCTTGGAGAGGCTTATTGCCACTCAAATTCCAGTAAAGTCCAATGGCCGCTGCCAATGAGAAATCAATGACAAGCAGTTGTTGCGATAATGCAAATTTATTTGCAAATGTTATCGAAAGAGGTGAAGAGTACTGGAAAATCTGGAGAAACTTTATTACTATTATTATTATTATTATTATTATTATTATTATTATTATTATTATTTTTATTATTATTATTATTGTTATTATTATTGTTATTATTATTGTTATTGTTATTATTATTATTATTATTATTATCATTATCATCATCATCATCATCATCATCATCATCATTATTATTATTATTATTATTATTATTATTATTATTATTATTATTATTATTATTATTATCCACTAGTTTTCACACGGGTCATCATCTAAGAATTATCTTTGAAAACAGTTTGTGGTTTTCCTTGGAGTCTGAGTAAAAACAAGTCTCCCCAGATTTCAAGTATTCTCCTCCTCTTTCAACAAACTTTGCAAATTGATTTGCGTTATTGCAAAAGCCGTCTACCATCAAATTTTTCTTGTTAGGGATATGCCTGGCAATAAGCCTCCCCAAGCTCCCAGTCCTCCTCGAACTCATCCAGCGTCTGCTGGGATGTCTAAATATACAACATGACAGTACTTTTCCGTCTTGTTAAGTATTATGACATCCTGTCTTTCTTGATGGGTTTTATCTGTCTGTATATCACTGTCGCATAGGACTTTTTTACATTCATTTTCAAGCACTGGTGCTGTCTTGTGCTTGTACCATTTACCAGTGTTTTCAAGATGAAGTTGTCTGCATAATTCGCAGTGTACTGCTCTCCCTACTTGATCGTTTCTATTCTTATATTCTTCTTAGGCTAGTTTACTACATTCGCTTATTATGTGGTTTATTGTTTCGTCTCTTCGTTCACAGCGTCTGCATTTACTGTTTGGCAATTTCTTAGTACGTTCTTATAGGCACCATTCCAATCTTCGGTTTTCTGTAACTCTTTTTTTATGTATTTCAGCCATTCAGCATTTCTATTGTGATTTTGTCGTATTTCCCATATCTGACTGCAGTAGCATTTTATTTCAATCGGATCCGGTTGTTCTGTTTTTGTTTTCCTCCGTTTAGGTTCTGATAGAATTGGCTTTCATTGTTTTCAAAGATTCTGTTTGTTCTGATTTGTATTTGTAATTATTATTATTATTATTATTATTATTATTATTATTATTATTATTATTATTGTACGATTTTTCCGGGTATTCCAGATGCAGTCTACATAATCATCAGTGTAATGCCTGCTCTACTCAATCGCGTCTATTCTTTATATTCTTTTTGGGCAAGTCTGCTGCATTTGCTTATTATGTGGTTTATTGTTTCATTTTTGTGTAAACAGAGTCTGCATTTGCTGTTTTCTTGTGTCTTGTCGATACTTGCTTCGATGAAGTTTGTTTTAATCGCGTTAAATTGTGAGGCTGTTATTATTATAATTGTTATTAGGATTCAGTTTTGTTTTTATGTTTTATCACTTTTCTTCTACTGGGTACGTTTTTTCAGTGTCCCTTGCTGTGGTAATTATTTCTTTTTGTGTTCGTCATTATATATTTTTTAGTTATTTTTTTGTGTCATTTACACAGTTATCTATACAAACCAGTTCTCGTCACTCTTTGGGTGTGGTGCATTGTGCAGAGTCATAGGTTTCCTGGTCTTCTGGTCGATAAGCATAAGTTTTTCTTTTGTTCCGATCTATAAACGATCCAGTGTGTTTTCCTAGTGACACTACCCATGTGTTTGTACCTTTTATTATGGTTTCTACTATATAGTTCAGCTTCTAGATGTTTTATTTGTTTTTCTGTGGCATTTCTTTTCAATTTCCTCTCCTATTTCTGTTTCGTGGATGGAGCTGTGTGCTTCCACAACTCCCAACTATTTCTAGATGTCATGTTTCTCTAGTGTCCTCATCTCCGTTGGTTGTGCAGTTCTGTGCATTATGTTGCTTTCATATTTCCTCTTCACCTAATCAGTAGCGCACACGTTTCCATGGCGAATGCTAATCGGATAATCTAGCTGAAGATTCTCTGTATTAACGTCTCTTCTTCTTTCTTGGTTTTCACAAATAGTTCCAGATCGTCCATATAAATTAGGTGATTCACTCTTCTATCTGTATTAGTGAAATTATATCCAGATTGGCACTTTCTTGTCATGGCAGTGATAAACAATAGTGGTTATAGGGTATATCTCTTATTGTATTTTAATCCGTGATCCATTGTCAATCAGCTGTCAGATCAAGTCTCTAAGTTCTGATCACAATTTTAAATCAAATTGATATTCTTACCTGATATTTTGTACATTCTTACGCGTTCTATAATCAATGCTTGGGGGATCCTGTCATACGCTGTCTTTTAATCGATCCATGCCATGACTATGTTTAAATTTATACAATTTTACCACCTTCAGGATCTTTTAGTCTTTATATAGTAGATTATTATTATTATTATTATTATTATTATTATTATTATTATTATTACTATTATTATAATTATTATTATTATTATAATTATTATTATTATTATAATTATTATTATAATTATTATTATTATTATTATAATTATTATTATAATTATTATTATTATTATTATTATTAACTTTGAATTATTATACAGGTTATTATCAGAAATTTCCTCCCTCTTCACTTATCTGTATGAACACAAGTTGTTTATTTGCCAGTACTTTCTTCCTCTTTCGCTAAACTTTACCAATGAATGTGCATTATCCCAATAATCGTTTGTCATTGATTTCTCCTTAGCAACGACCAATGTCTTAATTAGAATTTACATTGCAATAGCTTTTCTAAGGTCCCAGTTCCAGTCGCACCCATTTCCTGAAAGTCTCGTTAGTGCTTTATTTCCTCGGTCTTTCTATCTACCTTCACCTTTCAACTGTTCGGTATGGTGCCACTCAATGCGACAGTACAAATCTTTTTTGTTTTGGTTTTTGAGGTTTGTTTTCATGTGGTGCACATTTTGTTTTACTTCTGGTGCAGTTTCGATACGGTCGGTTAAGGTTTGTTGCTCATGCGGATTAGTTTCCGCATTCGAAGGTTTTCCTTGAGATTTCAGCTGTTTTCAATATTATTGTCTGTTGCATAGTCTCAATCTTTCCTATGATTCCGAATTCTCATAATCTTTTTTTTTTCATATTCTTTGGATTGTTCTAGGTGCTCCTAAATTATTGGTATTATAATAATTTCCTGAGGCTCCATATTCCTTTCAGTTATCTGTAAAGTTCCGCGTATTTGTTTCGTTTTTCTCCTGTGATATTCACCTTCTTGTCTGTTAGGATGGCATATTATACAATTCGGCTATTTTTCCCTTCTTGTTAATTATTATAACATACAGTCTTCTTGCTTGGGTAAGTCTTTCTGTTTGAACCTCCACGTCCCAAAGGATTGTGTGGTTTTCGTTTTCGATTATTGTTTCCGGTTTGTGTTTAAACAATATGTCCGCATGTTTTAGGTTCAGTCCTATGCAGAACTTCCAGTGTGCTATCTTTGCCACACAGTCGTGCTTGTCTTTATATTTCTTTTGGGCTAGTTTGCTGCATTTAGTTATTATGTGGTTTATTGTTTCGTCTTATTATCCACAGTCTTCATTTACTGTTTTCCCGTGTTTTATCGATGTTAGCTTTGATTTTGTTAGTTCTAATCGACTCGTTCTCTGCAGCTGTCAGTAGATATTATCTTTCTTTGTTGATATGTCTTTTTGTTTGTCAATTTCATGTATTATTTGATTCTCTTAATCTGGCATTTTTATAAATCGTCCATGTTGCTCTTTCCTTTCCCACTTTCCTTAGTTTTTAGTCTCTGCTTTCATTGTTGCCTATATTGATCTTCTTGACGGTGTTTCCCGCTGGAGAGATTTTTCTGTGTTCTGATTTATGTAATTTTCCCGACTTTTATGTTCCTTGTACACAATCTTGTACATTTATCAATACCTTCTGTTACACATAGAGTAGGTTAGTATGGTTTATCGATTGTAATACATTGCGCATTGTCATTAGTTTTCTGGTCGTCAAGATCAATCTGTCAAAGATCTTCTCTAGTGCAGCATCTAGGTGCTTTAGAGTGCCTTATTAATGATGTATCATAGTGCGTATGAGCGTGTGGAAAGTATCTACAGCAGAGAAGGATGGCTAGAATGCGGAGAACTTAGCAATAGCAGCAGCAGTAGAAAAAATACACATATGCAAATTAGGAAATCTGTGCGAGAAGAGGAAGGAAAAAGGAGAAAAAATGCACATATGCAAATTAGGAAATCTGTGCGAGAAGAGGAAGGAAAAAGGAGAAAAAATGCACATATGCAAATTAGGAAATCTGTGAGAGAAGAGGAAGGAAAAAGGAGAAAAAATGCACATATGCAAATTAGGAAATCTGCGCGAGAAGAGGAAGGAAAAAGGAGAAAAAATGCACATATGCAAATGAGGAAAACTGTGCGAGAAGAGGAAGGAAAAAGGAGAAAAAATGCACGTATGCAAATTAGGAAATCTGTGAGAGAAGAGAAAGGAAAAAGGAGAAAAAATGCACGTATGCAAATTAGGAAATCTGTGAGAGAAGAGGAAGGAAAAAGGAGAAAAAATGCACATATGCAAATTAGGAAATCTGTGAGAGAAGAGGAAGGAAAAAGGAGAAAAAAATGCACATATGCAAATTAGGAAATCTGTTCGAGAAGAGGAAGGAAAAAGGAGAAAAAATGCACATATGCAAATTAGGAAATCTGTGCGAGAAGAGGAAGGAAAAAGGAGAAAAAGTGCACATATGCAAATTAGGAAATCTGTGCGAGAAGAGGAAGGAAAAAGGAGAAAAAATGCACGTATGCAAATTAGGAAATCTGTGAGAGAAGAGGAAGGAAAAAGGAGAAAAAATGTACGTATGCAAATTAGGAAATCTGTGAGAGAAGAGAAAGGAAAAAGGAGAAAAAATGCACATATGTTAATTAGGAAATCTGTTCGAGAAGAGAAAGGAAAAAGGAGAAAAAATGCACGTATGCAAATTAGGAAATCTGTGAGAGAAAAGGAAGGAAAAAGGGAGAAAAATGCACGTATGAAAATTAGGAAATCTGTGCGAGAAGAGGAAGGAAAAAGGAGAAAAAATGCACGTATGCAAATTAGGAAATCTGTGAGAGAAGAGGAAGGAAAAGGGAGAAAAAATGCACATATGTTAATTAGGAAATCTGTGCGAGAAGAGGAAGGAAAAAGGAGATAAAATGCACATATGCAAATTAGGAAATCTGTGAGAGAAGAGAAAGGAAAAAGGAGAAAAAATGCACATATGCAAATTAGGAAATCTGTGAGAGAAGAGAAAGGAAAAAGGAGAAAAAATGCACGTATGCAAATTAGGAAATCTGTGAGAGAAGAGGAAGGAAAAGGGAGAAAAATGCACGTATGCAAATTAGGAAATCTGTGCGAGAAGAGGAAGGAAAAAGGAGAAAAAAATGCACGTATGCAAATTAGGAAATCTGTGAGAGAAGAGAAAGGAAAAAGGAGAAAAAATGCACATATGCAAATTAGGAAATCTGTGAGAGAAGAGAAAGGAAAAAGGAGAAAAAATGCACGTATGCAAATTAGGAAATCTGTGCGAGAAGAGAAAGGAAAAAGGAGAAAAAATGCACATATGTTAATTAGGAAATCTGTGAGAGAAGAGAAAGGAAAAAGGAGAAAAAATGCACATATGTTAATTAGGAAATCTGTGAGAGAAGAGGAAGGAAAAAGGAGAAAAATGCACGTATGCAAATTAGGAAATCTGTGAGAGAAGAGAAAGGAAAAAGGAGAAAAAATGCACGTATGCAAATTAGGAAATCTGTGAGAGAAGAGAAAGGAAAAAGGAGAAAAAATGCACATATGCAAATTAGGAAATCTGTGAGAGAAGAGAAAGGAAAAAGGAGAAAAAAATGCACATATGTTAATTAGGAAATCTGTGAGAGAAGAGGAAGGAAAAAGGAGAAAAATGCACGTATGCAAATTAGGAAATCTGTGAGAGAAGAGAAAGGAAAAGGGAGAAAAAAATGCACATATGCAAATTAGCAAATATGTGCGAGAAGAGGAAGGAAAAAGGAGAAAAAGTGCAACACGTGCCCGTGAGGGAAAGAATGTCGACATAGAAGAAAATAGACGTATGAAAGCGCAAGCGAGAAATGGTTGGTTACGACTGACGTGCGCTGGGAAGAATGAGAAACGCCTTCTTGGCTAAAATGGACAGGTGATAGCTAGAGGCTTTAAAGTCGATGTCGAAACAATTATAACGGTAAAAGAAAAAAATTTTCTTGAAAAAAGAACAAAAATACCAACCCGGATTTTATGTATTTGTATTCGTATTTTATTTGTTTATCCATTTGTGAAGTAACGGCCACGTTACAGCGATACTCTCCAAGTATTCCTTTAATTAGATTTCTACTGTATAGTTTCGTTTCTACAAGTGTTTTTCGTTCCACTCGGGTAATTTTCCTTTTTATTTATGTACATTTGATGATCTGTGATTCAAGAAAATCCCAAATATTTGTAAGTGTACTGGTTTCCGTCGGGTACCGCGTCTCCATTCTTGTAATTCGTCAGTTTGCGTTCTAAAAATAATATCTTCTATTAATTTCACGGGTCTTGTTTTTGTTTGTATTGTTTTTGTTTGTATTGTTTTTGTTTGTATTTTTATCGTTTCAGTTACTCCTTTTTATCGCTATGTTTTTAATTGTTTTTTATTAGGTTTGTGCACCAGTTGTTCCTTATTTTTCCACAGATCCATGTTCACTTTTATTATATTTGTGGTTTTAGATTCATCTTTAATTTGGTGATCTGGATTTCCAATCTTATTCCCTAACCATTATTATTAATGTTATTATTATTATTATTATTATTATTATTATATTATTATTATTATTATTATTGTTATTATTATTATTATTATTATTGTTATTATTATTATTATTATATTTTTATTATTATTATTATTATTATTATTATATTTTTATTATTATTATTATATTTTTATTATTATTATTATTATTGTTATTATTATTATTATTATTATTATTATTGTTATTATTATTATTATTATATTTTTATTATTATTATTATTATTATTATTATTATTATATTTTTATTATTATTATTATTATTATTATTATTGTTATTATCGACTCACATGGAGCTTTCACACAAGTCAGCAAACGATCTGATTGGAGACCTGTGGTGTTCTCTGGAAGCTGAGTGACAACAAGTCTCCCCAGACGTCTAGCTCTCTCTTCCTCCTTCGATAGCATTTGCAAATAGTTTTGCATCATCGCAACAGCCTCTTACCATTGATTTCTCGCTGGCAGTGGCCATTGGTTTATACTGGAAATTGAGTGGCACTAAGCTTCCCCAAGATCCCAGTTCTCTTCGCACTTGTCCAGCGGAGGTCTGGGCCAGTGCTCCCTCCTCGGTCTTTCCATCCTCCTTGACCCTTAGTAGTGTTATTATTATTATTATTATTATTATTATTATTATTATTATTAGTAGTAGTAGTAGTAGTAGTAGTAGTAGTAGTAGTAGTAGTAGTAGTAGTAGTCTAATCTTTTAGATGTGTTTTGTTGGATTTTTTTTACATCAGTTCAATTTCTTTGACTTTAGCTATCCATTCCGTACTCTGACACGTTCAATGTTCCAAGCAGACAAGCTTTTCGCAGGGACGTGTGTGTTTGGCTGACCTAAAATTGACACAGGCGGATCAAGGCCGACTATCCCTGGAAGGACTGGCCAGGCTCCCTTATGAGGTAGACGGAATGACTGGGCAATTACAGGCTAATGTGGCACCCGATTTCTGTGAAGAGTTGATATTTGGGTATGATTGGCTGGAAGAAATGGGAGCCGCGGTCACTTTCGTTCCACCGACCCTGTGGTTGAATGGGAGGGGCATTCCCCTAAGTGGCCGAGAACAGCCAATGGACCTCCCGGTGGTGACCTCAGAGAATACGGAAATACCTCCCCAAACGGTGGTGTCCACAATGGGAAGTCTCCAGGGGCGAAGGAAGGGAAGCCCTGATAGATACCACCAGGTGACCTCTTTAAAAGAAGAGGGAGAGGGGGACTTAGAAGTGGCGATTAATGATGCCATAGTGAGTGGACCTGGAAGCCTCCCGGTGCTGTTTACAAATAATTCCTGTAAAACGGTACGGGTTAAACGTGGAACCCAGGTGGAACGAGCTTACCCTGTTGAGAGAATCCAAAGAATAGAGACCTGGTGGATAGGTGACAAGGAATCAAGGGAATCATCAAGGATAAAAACAGGGGGAGTGATAGCACCGCCTGAGTACCAAGGGGAGGTAATAAAACTGCTAGAGCACAATCCAGATATTATCGGTTCTAGCGATCGGGAATTGGGATGTACAAACACGGTAACGATAAGGATTGATACGGGAGACCACCAGCCTATAAGATTGAAACCCTACCAAACCCCGATTCATAAAAGAAAAATTGTAGAGGAGGCGGTGTATGAGATGTTGGAGGCGGGAATAATTGAACACTCCACCTTACCGTGGAGTTTCCCCGTGGTGATCGTGGAAAAGAAAGACGGGGGACACAGATTTTGTATGGATTTCCAGAAACTGAATGCTATTACAAAACCCCTAGCGATGCCTTTGCCCCTAATAGACGACATATTGGCTTTGTTGGGTAGAGCGAGATGTTTTACCACCCTGGATCAGGTTACTGGCAGGTAGCCCTCGATGGGAAGGATCAAGAGAAAGCGGCTTTTGCATATCATGCGGGACTGTTTATCTTCAGAATTATACCGTTTCTGTAATGCATTAGGGGTCTTTTCACAATTGATGTCGATAGTTTTGCGGGGGTTAGAGGGGTTTGCAGGGGCATACTTGGATAATATTTTAATTTTCTCACGGACGCCTGAGGAGCACTTTGCACATTCGACGGAAGTATTTGAGAGGTTGCGCCAACATCAACTGAGAATAAAGTTGCCCAAGTGTCAGTTTCTAATATTTGGAATTTGTGATTAATGAGGCTGGAATAAGGCCGGATATAGACAAAGTGGGGGTTATCAGGTGTCTACCTGAGCCGAAGACCGTGCGACAAGAGCAAGGGTTCATGTGAATGCTCAGCTATTATCGCCGATTTATACCTGCGTTTAGTCGATTGGCCGCTCCCATAATAGCGTTAACGAAAACCATACCCGTTATAAATGAACCCCAAAATATCAGACGGCTTTTGACGCCCTGAAGGAGCAGTTGAGTTCTACACCATTGCTGGCATATCCGAACCTAAGTAAGCCTATGGTTCTGTATACGGACGCGAGTGACACGTGTATAGGGGCGGTGTTGACCCAACCGTGTCCTGAGAAGGAAGTCCCCGTGCCTGGCAGACCGAAGGAAATTCCAATATATTTCCTGTCACATAAGGTGGCCGGTGATTGAGAGGGAAGCTTTTGCGATTGTATATGCGGTACAAAAGCTAAACTATTATCTGAGTAGGGTTGAATTTGTGGTTAAAACTGACCACAAACCATTAAGATATCTATTTTAGGCGGATTGGACGAACAAGAATATCCAGCAGTGAGCACTCAAGTTATCCGGCTATCAGTGCCGAATCGAATATTTACAAAGTAAAGAGAATAACTGTGCGGATCTTCTGTCCCGGAATCCAGGGCAGCTGAAACCCGAAGCCATCCGATTGGAACCGAGGGTGGATGACAGGGCTTTCCAGCAGGAGTGATTAATTCCTACACCGTAAAGGGAAGACCGGACTGGAGTGAGACGGATGTAACCGAAGCTGAACCTATAGTCGACCCACATTGGGTAGAAATGATCGAGGCAGGTCAAGAAGATAAAGAATTAGCGGGGTTAACAGCTGGAGTAGAGGAAGGTCGGACCCAAAAGTACACACTCCATCATGACGGGCTATATTATATTGCTGGTCGGGACGGAGAAATGGGACTAAATATTGTGGTACCAGCCCAACTTCGGAGAGAAATCCTGGATCAAGCCCATGAGAGGGCAGGACACTTCGGGATCGAAAAAACTTATCAGTTAATATTTAGAAACTATTATTGGCCAGGACTGGTAAAGGAGGTTGTGGAATGGGTAAACAGATGTGTAAAATGCCAGACTCACAGTTGATATCAACCGCCTTCTCCACTGGCGGAAACGGATTCCCGCAGTATCCTTTCCAGAAAGTGAGTCTGGACATCTCCGGCCCCTACCCCTGACAAAGCGTGGTAATCAATATATCGTGAGCGTAGTGAACTGGTTCACTAACTGGCCGGAGGCTTATGCGGTGCCAGATAAGACCGCCCAGTCGGTGGCCGCTATATTCCTGGGGGAGATCTATCCGAGGTATGGTTCCCCAGAGCAATTAGTCACCGACAATAGCGCTGAGAATGAGACGCTGAGTGATTTATGCGACGATCTCCCGGTAGAGACGATCACGAGCCACAGTTTCCGATGAGGTTAGAGATCAGTTGCTGACCTGAGCGGGAGACCCGTCACAATAGATTTTGAAACCCCGGTGAGACAATGGTGATGATAGTTGAGGTTTGACATAGAAAACACCTATGCCAAATATTTGTCTCAAAATCGTTATCTTTGTTGGAGGAAATGACTTTAAAAGTTGAAAAATTGAAGCGATTAAAAGTTTTTCGGTGAACTGTCAAGAACGTCTCCTCATCAAAAAAATCCGTACTGTTAAGAAAATGGAATCATTATTTAGAATATGTTTTAAACTACATTTTTAAATAAAATAAGTGAGGATAATGAATTAATAAAATAAATATTAAGTGTAAAGGCAAAAATATGTTGTTTTTTTAAATAATAACAACCAAAGTTCGCATTTTCATTTCAGGAACTTTTGTGGGGATTGAAACATTTTAGATTTAACCGTCGCAAAACACGCTCGTTATTGATATTGAAAATTAACGTTTGTTTATTATTTAATTTGAAAACATTACGATTTAGGTTTAATTATTTCGAAAGGAAAAACGAAAAAGACTTGTTTAAAATATATTTTATTATATTTCAAATGTCTGCAGTGAATTTAAATACATTTGTTTTATCTTTTTTAATTTCTTTTTCTATTAAGTTGGTGCAAAAATGAACGTCAAAAACATTATTTTTGCACCAACCTAATATTTCACATTAAATTCTATTTGAAATTTTTATTAAAATATGGTAATACTCCAGTTTTATATTAAAACAAAAAAAATAGTCCATACAATTTTATTCTACACATTCTTTACAAAATATAACCACGTAAATGTTCTAGTTATTCTACTTGATAAAAAATACTTTAGAGAAAATTAGTGTCAAATTTTACTTTCTTTTATTTTTAGAGAGTAAAGTTATTTAGAAAGCTATTCTTAATATGGGAAGGAGGTTGTATTGTAACTATTCTGTACTTTCACCTAAAAATTTAATAAACAAAACTTTCATAAAAATTAAATTTAAATTTAAAATTTTATTAAAAATAGCATAGTAACATAAAGGCACAAGCACTGGTTTTTCAAACTCTAAACACTAAACACTCGTTTAAAATGGCCCAGCCACAGAAAGAATGAATCTCTTTATGGATGAATTTATGTTATCGAAGGAGAAGCTAAAATCTGCTAAAAATGTCTAAATTAAACACTAATATGCCTCTGATTTGGTTTTGTCCTCTCTCTTCAATACATCTGATTCAATTCTACAAGGTTTTTCATTATTTCTTATAATTAGCACTTATCTTTTACGTATGAAACTGGAAGATGGCCTTATAGTTTCCTTCAGTTATAATCCATTTATTTATTTTACTTTGCAGATTAGAATGTCAGTACAGCACGACGTTCACAAAATTTGCTAGTCCACCTTGTCATTTGGATGAAACAACACCCCCAACTTCGCGACAAGTAATCCAGTTTAGTTATTTCCTCGAAAACTGTTATCCCACTGAAAAAATAGTGAGATTTCCAAGTTAATTGCCAAGGAAATAACTAGTATTCGGCAAGCAGCCAATCCACAATTGCCCTTGTTAAGGTAATATTATACAGGACAGAAGGTCAATATATCTTGCTATAAGAAGGCCAAACAGATTGACAGGAAATCTCTTGCAGCAATCAAAGTGAAAAAAATGAAGGAATAGCTAGATAGACTGTTTGATATATCTGCTTGTAGCTGTAAACTTTCTGTCTTGAGATGTGATGACTTTGCAGTAAAGTGCAAGACAGAAAAATTGTCAAACAAGGCACATAATCTGCACTTGTCCTCCTAACAAGGAGGTGAAATTAATTCTATAGATCCACCTGCAATTATGTTCCTTTTTTTTGTGAAAAATAAAATAATATATTGGTATTTATTATGTAATCTGGCTCTATTATTAAACATGCAAATTTTCCAATTTTCAGGCTCAACTAGAATAACTGCCATTTACAGCAATTTTTAAATTAATTGATGGAACAACAAAAAGCCTAACAGCATTTACTGGTCCTTTAGGGAAACTTTGTATCAATAATTATCAAGATTTGCTTCTAGTAGAATTCTAAAAAATCAGTGTCCCTCCCGATCATCATTATCTGACAGCAGAAGAAACAAATAATTTAAGACCAGAGGCTACTTTTTGAGTATGCTGTTGGCATTTCTTGTGGAGAGGTTAACTTAGAAAATTGGGCACTTGAATCAAAGAAGATGGCTAAGATAAGCCACAACATTAATGTGTTTATGGACTAGAGTTTCTATCCTCAAACATTATGATTAATTAAACATTTTGGTCAAATTTATCATCCAATTGTATGCAGTTAGTTGGTTTGAGATCAAAACCGACAATATGTTTTTAACCAACAACAGTATATGTTAATATGATTCAGAGAACAAAACAGTGATCTGAAATGCAAATTACTATTTTAAACTGTTCAAAATATAGTGCTGTTGCACTACTTCCGGAAAATATAATATCGATGATAAACTCAGACGAATTGGATATGAGAGAAGAGGGTATTCAAACGATTTTGTGCATTAGGTAAATAAATATTTATTCATTAAATTTTATTAGTTTTCTTCATTTAGCCAAACAAGAGTTAGTTTTATTCATATTACATCACAGAAATATTAAAAAAATAAGTGTTTTCAAATAATTGTGTTTTTTTCCCAGAAATAGTGAACAACTCAAAAAAAAAACGGAAAAAGATTACTGCTATCAATTTTGCAACCACACACTGGTCAAATTCAATTGATTTTTCTCAAAACAGGCACATTATTACAAAGTCATCGTGCCAGCAACTTTGACTTTCATTTTCCTCCAAAGGAAATTATACAGAACAATTTAGTTCTATTATAAGTTTATATTATTGCCTCTAATAAAAAAAATTAAAATACATGGTTCTGTAACTTGTATCAAGTTGTTATATTGTGTAATACATCCCCACATATCTTTTTAATTGTGAAATTTAAAAGACTTAGTTGCTAATTAGCTTTTTTTTACAATTTTTGTTTAATCAATGCAGTAAAAGTTATTTTGCTTGTTGTGATTCGTAATTAAAATCCATGTATTTATTTTTCTTTCAATGTATTTCATAGAAATATATCAATTTTAATTGAATATTTTATAAAAATAATGAAATTTCAAAGTCAGTGTTGTGAACAATCCTATTAAAATGAAGGATTTCTCAGCATTCTTCTACGCGATTTTAAAAATTAAATGCTCAACTTTCTGTTCAAGATGGGAATCTAATTTTTGGTATATGTTCTTATCACATCAAATCCCAACTATCATCACCAATGCCATGTTGATTTTCTGAAAAAAGTTTCAAATCGACCTGCCCTACTGTCACAGCAGGGGACCCGGCATTGCCCGGTCGTAAGATACGCTTAAATATATTTTTATTTATGCAGATTTCGTATTTATTATTATATTATATTGAACATAATATATAGTAATGTTGTTACAATTTTTTTTTTAAATGCCTCGTGCGCCACCGACGAGAATTGAAACCAAAACTTTTAACTTACGATTTATTTTTTTCTGCCGTTAATGACTAAGCTATGACAACATATTTGCTGCAACATGGTTTTATTTAGTTTTTACGTTTTTGTACCGAATTTACTGGGATAAAACCCAAATAAAGTTTCGCATGGGTTGAAATACCTTATATATAAAGTTTCATGTCTGTAGACTAAAAACTCTAGGATGAGTTTAGTAGGCAAAATTTTGTAAACAAAAATATATACGTATACCTTAATATACATGGAAAGAGTTTTGTGTTTACTATAAACTTTTTTACGCAAATATTACGCAAGTATAAATCATGTAGAATATTTACACGTAATAGTTAACTAATATTGATCATCTCATAAGAAAACAGATAAAATTAATATGGAATTAATTTGAATGAATGTTTAAAAGACTATGCAAATTAGCTAGATTTTTTGCTAGTGAATGCATTTCCGCGGCCCATATATAAGAACGCTGTATTTTTTTATAAATAGAAAATAGGTTTTTGATATGAATATCAATACACACAAAAAAATAAATAAATTTATAGGAGTATAGATGCTTATTGCTACTATAATTATTGCCATCTTGTTTTTATCATCACCAATACAACTATTATTATTATTATTATTATTATTAATAATAACAATAATAATAATAATAATAATAAACAAATAAAACACAAATACGATGTGCACGTATAAAAAGAAAGGCGTGCCTTGTGTTATCAGTGGAAATCATAAAATCATTTGAACAAGGACGGAGACCATGACACTGTTTACTGCTGTGCTGTTGACAGAGAAGCAAAACTGTCAAATTAATTCAATTTAAAATCAACGTGTAAACGATGCGAATCTTGTAACGATAAGAATTCCAAAGTTATTCCAACGCCCAAGAAAATAACGACAGTGTTAACTTTTGTGCCGTCGAAACAAAAGTAAAATTCTCAAGCAAATTCAGTTGAAATTCCACAAGCAAACGCTGCAGATTTTGGTATCGGTGAAAATTTAACAATTATTTCAACTCTCACGAAAACAACAATACCGTCCACATTATTTTTATTATCTATATATTAATACGATAGCATGTGTGCTCTTTTGTGCTTACATCCGGGTCGTTTAATTGTTAGGTTTTATTTCTTGTCATAAATAATTTTACCAAGAATTTTTCATAAGTTTTGGTTTCGGTTTCAACTCTATACCTGATGGTACTTAAATAATCTATTTTTTTATAAATGATTTTCGCAAGAATTCTTCATGAGTTTTGGTTTCAGCTTCGATTATGGCTGAGGAAAATCAAGTTCGTGCTAGCTTAGATAAACACTTTTGCAGTTTTAACAAAAAAAGCTAATGTCAGACCGTCTCTATCTACACTGAACATCTACAGAATGACAACATCAATATATTACATATGAATGAGTCCCCTGTGGAATTTCTAGTTATTATTATTATTATTATTATTATTATTATTATTATTATTATTATTATTATTGTTGTTGTTGTTGTTGTTGTTGTTGTTATCATTATTATTATTATTATTGGCTTACAAGAAGCTTTCACACAGATCATCAAAGATCTCATTGACTACAGCCTGAGGTTTCCCTTGGAAGCTGAGTGGCAACAAGTCTCCCTAGATTTCCAGTACTCTCCACCTCTTTCCATAACATTTGCAAATAAATCTGCATTATCGCAACAGCTGATTGCCATTGATTTCTCATTGGCCTTTACTGGAATTTGAGTGGCTATAAGGTCCCAGCTCTCTTTGCACTTATACAGTGAAGATCTTGTTAGTGCTCACTACTCGGTCTTTCCTTCCTCCTTGACTACTTGGTTATTCGATCTCACTCTTTGGGGGCGGGCAGTGATGTGATAATGGGGCATGGGATGAGTTAGAAAACTTATAGGTATGCAGTTTCAATGTTCTTGGTTCCATGTAGCGCTTCATGTTTGGTCTGAAGCAGTTTGTCTGGTCTGCGCTTGTGGTTCGTGTGTGTTAGTCTCCACATTCAAGGGTTTTCCTTAATATATCAGCTGTTTTCATTATTGTTGTTTGTTGGATTTTTCCAGTCATTCCTCTGATTCCAATTTCTCCGAGTTTTCGGGATTGTGTGTGTTCTCGTGTTCCTACTATTATTATTATTATTATTATTATTATTATTATTATTATTATTATTATTATTAGTATTATTATTAATATTAATAATAATAATAATAATAATATTCATTATTATTATTATTATTATTATTATTATTATTATTATTTATATTATTCTCTTTTCCTTTTTTCCTACTTCTTTTTAGGATTGTGTGTGTATATGAATCTGTTCCATAACGAGGTACATATTGAATAGTGGAGTTTATATTTTATCTGTATATTCATGTACGTGTAAATGCGTGTATGTATATACGTCGTATCATTTAGTTGATCGTCTAGTGTGTGTATTTTTAAATTTATGCAACAGTTCTAACAGGAAATGATTGACGTGGACGTATCGAAACAGTCGTAGACAAACAGTTTATTTTAACAGATGTAAATAACACAATACATACCTGAATTATTTACGAACATTTATTTACAGGATTTCAGCTGACACAAAGATTACAATATCTTTACATCTTGGCTGCTTGAGGAAACGCCGCTCCCTGCGTTATGGAGAGATCAACTCCCCTCTTTGAGTCGTCCGTGCTCTCTGATGTCCAGCTTATGATTGACTAGTATCTCCCCAAATCTACATCTCATTCCATGTCTCAGACCAACAGCTGATGTAACCTCAATCTAGTTTTTTGTTTATGCAAACCAAAATAATGTTTACATCTATTTTTTGTTTTCACATTCCCTTTGTAGCGATATTGTTATTTGCTGTCAATCACTTTTTCCCAATCTAATTGTTTATTTTTCTAATCATAATAATCGATCCAGCGACCCGCCGTCGCTCGAATACATTAATAATAATAATAATAATAATAATAATAATAATAATAATAATAATGTTTTCACCCTTGTTTCTTCTTTCCATAGTTAACACAGATACTACGCTATGATCACGGCCAAAAGGTCACAACATTACAAGATTTTCATTCATGGCAACGTTCTCTTTGTTTTTATTTGTTCTACTTTTTCCTTTTTCTCTTTTCCTTTTTCTTTATCTTCATCTTCTTTTTCCTTGCGTATTGGTCTTTCTTTGCTACTTCTACTACTATGAATTCTCTTCAGCTTCTGATTCCTCTTCTTATGTTTCTTTGTACTTTTATATTTTCATATTCATCTTTTTCTTTTTCTTCTTATTTTTCTTTTTTTCTTATTATTATTATTAATTTTCTTGTTCTCTTATTTCCATTTGATGCACTTTCTTCTTTTACTGCTTATTATTCCCTCCATTCGTATTCCACTTATATTTATTTTTATTATTACTATTCTTTTTAGTTTGGACTTTTCTTTTCCCGATTTCCATCTTCATTTTTTTCTTCTTTTATTGTGTGCTAGCATTTCAGTCCGGCGTTGCCTGGGGGTTTTGGAGGTGTATGCTGAGCAAAACAAAAATGGTGATTTTTTTTTAACTTTGACCCTTATTATGACCCCTTAACATTTATTGATGTGTGCTAAAATTAAGTTATTAAGTTAGATCCATATCTAAGAACCTATATCTAAAATCTCAAGCGTTTAGAGCAAAATTTCTGGCTGAAAACCGATCACATCGATTTTCCCAAATCTCAGTACCCTGTATATCAAATTTCGAGTCTGTAGACTTAAAATTGAGAGAGTTATTGCGTAGGGAAATGTACACACACAGCGACACACAGACACACACAGAACACGCAGACATACAGATACAGACACGTTCACTTTTATAGATATACTAGCATGTGTGCCCGGTGTTGCCCGGGTGTTTGGAAGTGTATGTTGAGAAAAAAAAGTGGTCATTTTTTTTTTAATTTGACCTCTATTATGACCCCTTAACATTTATTGTTTTGGGCTTAAATAAAGTTATTAAGTTAGATCCATGTCCAGGGAACCTATATCTAAAATTTCAATTGTTTCAACCCAAATTGTCGGGGGAGTTTAGTAGAGTTCTGAAAGGTGACATCGTTGAACTTTGCCCCCTTAACAGCAAAATTTATGGCCGAAAACCGATCACAAAGATTTTCCCAAATCTCAGTACCCTGTTTATCAAATTTCGAGTCTGTAGATTTAAAATTGAGAGAGTTATTGCGTAGGGAAATGTACAGTACACATACAGACACACACAGAGACACACAGACACACACACAGACACGTTCACTTTTATAGATACATAGATGATTTTCACACTTTACTTTTCCTCTCATTTTTTTTTTGTTTTGTTTATTTGCGTGAGACATATTAGATTTCACTGTACTTTTCTAACTGACAGGTTACACTACTCCCACATTTCTTTCCATTTATATTTGTCCAGATTCACCACAATAGAATGCATTTTGAAAATCCATAACACTGAATCAGATTAAACGTATGACAAAAGAAAAGTAACATCTTCATTCACCTTCAAGCAACATAACTTATCAATCTATTCCAACCAGAACGGTATCGAGTTACCGTTATTGTTATTCAACACTCAAATTTTGGAGCAGTGCCTTTTATTTAAATCAAAGACCTATGCGGAGAAAATCAGGTAATTGATTTTCCAATTCACAGCTCAGTTTGCACGCAAAAACCTGATCGCCCCTAACTATTTATCATAGAAATCGGAAGACGCCTGCTTTTAGTATATTTCATTTTCTTTAAAGCCACATTTGTCATTGGAAATAGGTTGAAATACCGGTTCAAAATCTCTATCATAATATCATGGAAAGAGAGATCATTTTTCTTTGTTGTTTTGAACCGTAGTTTAAATATCCAACGAGAAAAATATCAAATTCTTATTCATTTATTTTTGTAAGGAAGGGTTTTCTTATGTTTTTGTTTTTTGTATGTTTTACGTGTTAAGGATGTTAGTGGGCGTTTATCTTTATTTTTAAAATAAACTGTAGGAATTTTTCTAAATAAAATTAAATGTTTGCGGATTTTGAGACAAACACTAAAAAGTTTTAATCAAGTTTTTAAACATATTTTTTTATTTATCAATCAATTATCCGTTTTGAATGGACTGTTTATGAATTCATCTTTTGAATTATTATTATTTATTCCTTCGAAACTATCATTCAAACTGCGACGTACGGAGAAGTCAAATTATACCTGCGTTTTCGAACTGTAAGCAAATTTACAGGGCCCCTCAATTTTTTTCTCATTGGAATTAAATCTCTGTCAATCTTCTGTTTCAATTAATTTTCGGTTTTCCTCTATTTCTTTTTCCACTGAGAGTCAATTGAAGCACTTTGCTAGTAATTCTTTTAGGGGTCAATCTACATGCCATTTGCAGATTATTGACCTTTGACCGTGGTTAGTGCGGTCTCTGACTACTTGATTGACGATTCGATTGCTCGCTTTAATCTCATGAATCGTCTCTACGGCACGTAGAATACAACGGATCTAATCTATCTACTTGGCTGAGCTTGATATGTCATGTTTCCCTTCCATATGCAGTGTGGACAAGGCGTTGCCGGTGTAAAATCTTTAGAAATTATCAGAGATAGATTATATAGTGCTTGCCTACTGACAAAACAGGTGGTATACCTAAAAATCTGTGTGCCACAGATTTCTGACAAGATAACCTTTTCCCAATCTTTTTTGCAAATAATTCTATCATTTCGCAACAGATGTTTTATATTGATAGCGACTGTTGACTTTCTTTTAAATTTGAGTAAGCCTGTTTATAAATTCCGATACTCCTAGTGTCCTTCCAAGAAAAATCTGGTTATCTGTATATCTCCTACGTTTTTATATCAGCCTTGATATCTCAGGGCAATTTTACCTCGTACGAACTAATGCTAATACCACCGCTTGTGTGTATATGCATGTGTGTACCCGGGATTCTCGGATTGCTGAATCTATCTTAAATATCTTTTAGGGTATTCCATGTTTTATTATTATTATTATTATTATTATTATTATTATTATTATTATTGTTGTTGTTGTTGTTGTTGTTTCTATCATCATCATCATCATCATCATCATTATTATTATCTGATCGTTTGTTACGTACTTTTTGTACATTTCGCTTTATAACTGTCTACTGAATAAAACGTCCGACCATTTGCAAAGAAACTTTTGCGTAATTAACGCATATATACACTTCAGTTTCCGCCGATCGCTTTCCAGCTAAACTCGGAGATTTCTGTTTTTCTTTTTAATTGTGTCATATGAGTAAGTCTCACTCAATGCAGTTCCTGATCTAATTTGGCAACTTGTTGCAAAATATGTAATTGTCTTCGTAAAAATCAACAATTGATCTAAATTTTAAATTTATCTTGAAAAAAATTCCATATCAAGAAAATTATTTATTATAGACCACCATGAAAATATCTGTTACAACACTTTGTAAACATTTTAGAATCTTAGCGGCAATTTCAAATGTACAGTCTTTGTCCAACACACCTCTCTCTCTCTCTTTCTCTCTCTCTCTCTCTCTCTCTCTCTAACTCTATATAATATATATACATATATATATGTATTTTTAATTAAAACATATTAAAAAAATTTTAATTAAAACAATATATGATTAAAACAAAAATGTTTAATTAAAACAAAAATAAATAATTAATAAATAAAAAAATACGAAAGTACGGGTTAAAACGGAAAACTATATTTACATAACACCAAAAGATGGAGGAAGTGAGGAAGCATGGCTGTGGAAATCGTAGAATGTTAGAGAATGGATAGAGAGAGAGGGGGCAGTGTGAATTATAGTGTAGACACGTTGACAGGAAGTCAAGATCAGCTGATTGGATTGCGTGTGAGTCATGTGATCAGGTTAGCTGAATCGAGGAGATTTGGTTGCGACTTGGACGAGAGCGGACGGCTTCGCCGTTGTCTCCTCCCCTTCGCTAGGGGTGGGAAACGAACGCTGACGTGGTAGAAATAAGACCTAGAAGAAGACACCACAGGCCAAATTCACTTTCCTTTCTTCTGTGAACAAACTGGAAGGTGAATAAAAAAAACTATAGAACCAATTTCTTGTCTTGGTGTGAAATAAATCTTCGTCCCCAAAAACAAGTCACCCTCCCAGACGAGAATTTCCAGATTGACCAACAAAATGGTAGAAGGTATGTTCAAATGACATGACACACACATATTCACACTTAACAGCATATGAACATATGTAATACAAAGACCACTACACGATCACACACACAACGACATTAACTCTTGTAAGATAATTAAACACTTAATATTTTATAAATAGACACATTTTAATATATCATCTCCATTCCAATTTAAACCAATATACAAACGCTCGTTTTATGATACGACAACGTAACATATGTGTTGGTGTGTATATGGCGTGTTAGCTTTCGGTGTGTCGCGTATGTATGTACAATTTTAGATTAATATGCACATATATGTGAGTATAATGATTTTATGTACATGGATATGACAGAAAAAGAGGGGCACGAGTAAAAGTGCTCTCATAGAATAGGTAAGTGGCATTACTGCAATAGATTGAATTCATAGAGTGCAGTAAATGTTTCATTAGTTCTTGTAAAATAAAAAAGAAATTTTGAGTATCCCCAAATTTACATAACAAATCTAGATAAATATATCTTTAGACAGTGATACAATAAAATGGATTTTGTATAAGAATATTTGTCTCACAGACTTTGAGCAGCCTGTCGCATCGCCTCACCTTGTTTCCTATACTTTATTTTTTTTTCTTTCCGACTTATTTTTTATCATGCTAATTCCCTTGCTGGTTACGGATAAATTTTTGTATTTAAGATTTGGTTTCATTGTTAAAACATAATCCTGGGATCCATCTTCTAACTTTGTTAGCATCAAGGACACTATCTTTGTACACGTTCAACAGGAACGGGTAAATTGTGATTCATTCGATTGTTTTTTTATGGGGCAATTCAATGATGCACTTCTGCATCTGACGCACGTTCATGACAGGGATATCTTTCTTAGTGCCAGGCCGGCAACAGGGAAATGAAATGTTGATGAAAGCATAACTTGGTTTTGTGCCTTTTTTATTTTTCTATTTCTTCATAATACTATTTTCATTATTCTCATCATCTATATAGATATATGTGTGTTTGTGTGTGTGTTTGTGTATGTGTGTGTGTTTGTGTGTTTGTCTGTGTGTTTGTGTGTGTGCTTGTGTATGTGTTTGTGCATGTGTGTGTGTTTGTGTGTTTGTGTGTGTGTGTTTGTGTGTGTGTTTGTGTGTGTGCTTGTGTGTGTGCTTGTGTGTGTTTGTGTGTGTGCTTGTGTGTGTTTGTGGGCGTGTTTGTGTGTGTGCTTGTGTGTGTGCTTGTATGTGTTTGTGTGTGTGTGTGTTTGTGTGAGTGTTTGTGTTTGTGTGTTTGTGTTTGTGTGTTTGTGTGTGTTTGTGTGTGTGTTTGTGTGCGTGTTTATGTGTGTGTGTTTGTGTGTGTGTGTTTTTGTGTGCGTGTTTGTGTGTATGTTTGTGTGTGTGTTTGTGTGTGTGTTTGTGTGTGTGTTTGTGTGTATGTTTGTGTGTGTGCTTGTGTGTGTGTGTATGTGTGTGTTTGTGTATGTGTGTGTTTGTGTGTTTTGTGTGTGTTTTGTGTGTGTGTGTGTGTGTGTTCGACCATAACGGCCTCGTTACACCGGTTCATCAACAAAGCGATGTTAATCTCATGCTGACAAAATGAACATCTAGAAAAACAAGAAGCAGGCATTTTTTTAGAAAAGTAATGGTGATAAATACTTATTATTAAAACAATAGTATACAAACAACAAACAAATAGTAAACAAACAACAAACAACGAATCATATTTATTTATTTTTGTTTCTTTCTTTTTGACTATCAATGGGTCCAAGAGAGGTTTTAACTGTAACGAGCACAGTTCGAGCGTAACGGACTCGTTACACCGGTTCATCAACAAAGCGAAATACTCAAGAAACTCACATCCACGATCAACGGAGATTTCGTTTAATTCCTCCATGTTATAAAAAGCAATGGGCGCAACAGCCTCGATCTGGCTTTCGGGCTAAGATTAAACTGTAGTAAAAAAAATCGATTTTTGGAATATTAAGTAAGATGATCCCTGGAGTGAATATGGTATTATGGTGATTGAAGATTCTAGCTAGGAAAATGGTAGACATATATGAGGTAAAGTGGCAAGGGTGACCATATATCTCCCTTCCTCACACTTTTCAATGGCTTAGTTCCTAATTTATTTTCGTATTTTTCATATATATATATATATATATATATATATATATATAAACTCACTTTGGGATATCGACTTAATCAATATTGCGTATTTTCTTTTAATTATTTAAGACTAATCGGAGTATTTGTTCTACTCGGGGATGTTCTGGAATTAATCATCATTAACTATTGTGATAGGTTGATTGTACCCATGCTTTTGTTAGTGCTGTAAACATCTTCCTTATTAAACTTACAGTAGAATATTTGATTAGTCGAGAGGTTGTAGTAAATTCTGTTATATCGGCGTCATCCTGGAGCGATATAACATTTTATCTTCATACTTTTATTTTAAAGGTATGTTTGGGAGTTCTGTGATTTTCATCACTCACATTGCATTATTATTATTTTTTTATTATTTTTTTTTACAGTGATCACCACTTATCAAGGTCCGGAAGCCACTCAGGGATAAGGGTTATTGCAAGTACATTACGTTAGTGTGGAGATTTGATGAAGTGTTTACTTAAGGGGCGGTTCATTAGGAATTTGTTAACGTTGTACTTGAAGACATCCAGGTTGTAGCCCGGTGGGAAGCAGACAGACGGAACAGACATTTCAATAAGGCGAGGTAACAACAGCTTCTGTTCTGCGGAGTGTTGTTTGGGAACAATGCAATTCTTATTATCAACGTCATTCACTTGCATACGTTGATTTTAGCAGCACTTTTAGAAGTGACATGAGTGCCTCATGGCGAAAATTAAGTTATTATAATGAACAAGTGATGGGAAGTAGCAGAAACTTTGATTCTTTGGTCGTCTTGTTGTTCAGTTTTATCTTGAGTCAAAAATTGTCACCTCAACATCATGTTTAGTTATGTTGATTTAAATCGTACTTCTTACAGTGCTAGTGTCATTATTTAAATCGTGTTACAATATTTTTTTTAATTAGGCGTGGCGGAAAAATGTAACAGAAGCTTTTGTTATATTCGACATTGTAAGGGGACAATAAAATTATCTTTATTAACATTAATAAATTATATTTTAGTTTTGCTTGGAGTTTCCCAGAATCAATAAATATAAGTTACGATATGATAGTTAGTCTTTTTGGAACATTTTCATTAATAACTAGGGCTGTGACAACAGAATGTTTTTTTTCATTGTTTTGACTCTCGAGTATATATCCAATACAGTTAGACACAGTTAATCAATCGAGAACCACATCACTCTATATAAAACCATATAAGGGATACACACTCGAGATTCAAAACAATGAAAAGAATATTCTGCTGTCCTCGCCGTATAAATAACTTAATTTGTTTTCATATTATTGTGAGAGCGATTGGAGAGGAGGTCGCAATTATCCATATTCCAGAATGCCATTGTTTTTCTACTGGAGGTTATCTAAGAGCAATAGGTATAAAAATGAACATTACATCTTTACTGATTAGTATACTGAATTATATTATTATAATAATATAATTATATTATTATATTAATATAATTATATTATTATATTAATATAATTATATTATTATGAATCTATACTGAATTACACTATTATGTTTCAAAACATAAAAACGCCTGAACGGAATAGGTTGGGCAGGGGAAAATAAAGGGTTAAGGAGAAGGAAGGGAAAGAGGGAAATGAAAGAAACTAAGATAAAAAAAATGGTGGCTGAAGAAAGAAGGCAAAATAGAAATGTTTATATAAATATATTACACACATTATTTCAAGTCTACGTAGTTTATATGATCCCAGGAAACGCTAGGTAGCCCTGCTAGTTCTAAATATATGTCTATACTATACATTACTTCACCATACTCATTGCTTGTAAAACTTATATTTCAGTATTGCATAAGTAGTGATTAATAGGGAGTTTCAAGCTATAATATCCAATCGAGTTTATTATACAGCAACCTTCGAATCAATATTAGGCGATCTGAATTTAGAATTTCTAAATGTCCAACAGCTTCTGACATTGCCATTAATGTATTAACATATACTAACGTCTTTTGAGATCATACAATTCGTCAATTAATTATATTAGAAAAAATCTCCAAATGCAAAAAGCAACTCGTATATAAACTGTGAATATAAACTTGTCACCTGGAAGTTGCAATAGAAAATAGAAAGTTCACAACCACATACACCTAAAAGAAAACTACAACTGCAAAAAATTTCCGTAAACAACAACATGATGGCACTACTCTTGGCTGATACCTGACAAAATATATGTAACGGATAAACAAGTATGGAAAGACTGAAGAGGACAGCAACTAACCAGACCTCCAGTGAAAGAATGAGTAAATTTCTGAATGACTTATTAAATCTCCAAACAAGCAATAGTCGTTACCATAGGGAAATCGGGTCAGAAAAATTATTTGCCATTGCTATTAAAAAAGATCGGTAAGGAGTACTGGAATTCTGGGAAACGTGTTGTAACTAAGACATGAAGGAACACAAACATGTAATTTTGGTGAGTAATAACTCCTGGTATAATTACAACAACTACAACAGCAACAATAACAACAACAATTGAAATGAATGGCTCTCGTCTTCAGGAGGCCTCAAGTTTTGACAAGCTTCTGGGCTTGACCATTACTCCTGATCTTAAATGGAACACCTATATCAAATCTGTTGCCAAGGCTGCTGGAAAAATGGTGGGATCTTTCTATCGATCCGGTAGATATCTCACTGCTGATGCTATTCTCTATCTATATAAGAGCCAGGTACGTCCAAGGATGGAATACTGTTGCCACATCTGGGCAGGAGCTGCTAGAAAGGACTTGTCCTGCCTTGATAGAGTTCAAAATAGACTTCGTAGCCTCGTAGGAGATGTCCTTTTCTCCTCCTTGCAACCTCTATCTCACAGAAGAGATGTTGCGAGTTTGTCTCTGATGTATCGTTATTTTCATGGAAAGTGTTCAACTGAGCTTCAATCTATGGTCCCCCCCTCGCCAAACTTTCACAAGAAACACTCGTCTAGCTGTAAACACTATCAATAATTTCCCCCACTCTTTATCTGTGCCTAAACCTAAACGTAGATTCCATGAACAAGGCTTCTTTCTTAGAACTTCACGCCTGTGGAATTGTCTTCCGTTTTCCTGCTTTCCGGCTGGCTACAATATGGTTGTGTTCAAGTCTAAAGTAAATAAGTTCTTGATGAGCCGTTCCATATAAGTTATCAAATTTACCAAATTTTCATTACTAATGATTACTATATTGACCAATTTCTACTGTACACTCTTTAACCCTTATCCTTGAGTGGCCTCCGGGCCTTGATAATGTGGTGATGCCTTTGTAAAAAAAAAAAAAAAAAAAAAAAAAAAACAATTATAATAATAAGAAGAAGAAATAATCGTAGACTAAACAAAACTTATTGGTAAGAGATAATAGAAACGTGCAATATACTAACAGCACAATTAGGAAAACAAATGTACCACTACTTTAATAGCAACTCCCTCTCATAGAACCACTTTTTTGAACATATCGTAGATTTCGACATCCCAGCAGTCACAGGGTGAATATCAATGAGACAGACGTGCGAAGCAAATATGCGGAACTGGTCAGAAGGTAATGGATATAAAACATACAGAAAGCCACGCTAACACCAATAACTGTAGGGTTACTCTAAACAATCCTGAAAATCCTGTTCTGGTTAATCATCTGAAGACGTTAGAGTATAAGTTGACTGAAAGGTGATGAAACAACAACTATAAAGATGAGGATAACAGTCATCAAAAGGATGAATACACAAGTCCTGAAAAACTTCGTAAAAAGAATGATTCGAACCAGGGAAAGGCAGAGAAGATAAAACGGATAGCAAGATTTAAAAATAATAACTCGTCGGGAAGCACTAGAATATGGAAACTAACCCACATGAACTTACCAGCAACTTTAATAGAAATAAATTTAAAAAAAGAACACGCTCCCAGAGAACTAAGAAAGTCGCGGGAAAAAAAAACAGGAAAATTAAAAAACGCAAAATCTTCAAGTTATCTATGTGACCGTTTTAAATAAATTTATAATAAAATAAAACTATAGTGCCGGCACAGATTGACACTTCACAAAACCGAAAGTCAAGGCGGATGGAAAGACCGAGAAAAGAAAGCACTGCCAGAATTCACTAAAAAAGTACGACGAGGACTACAACCTTTATGAGGTCAATTGCTTCCACTGCAAATTTCAGTGAAGACAAATATTCATTGCCCGCGAGAAATCAATTGCAAGCGGCTGTTGCTATAACGCGAATGTATTTGCAAAGCTTTTTGAAAAAAGTGGAAAGTACTGCGGATCAAGACAAAATTGTTTTCACGTAGACTCTAGGGGACACCTAGAGTGAGATCTCCTATTAAGTAATAAATAATAAAGTATTCATTTATGGTTGTTATGTTGACTTCATCCTTACATTCAAATGCTTTTTTTACATTAAAATATAACATAGATATAAATTATGTTATTGTGTGCAGGCATCGCGCTGATTTTTTTTTTGTCTAAAGATGAAAAGCGCAAAGATACGATAGAAAAAGTCCTTAATGACCACACATTTATGTACTTTAGAACATATAACTACACTGATATAAATGTAAAAATATTAAACTTTGAAGACCTTTTATTACTATTTTCATTAAATATTGATTGTATGTATTTTTTTCATAGCATTGACTTATTTTTTTCATTAACAATTTCAAAAAGAAAAAATATATATAATGACGTTTCTTTCCGGCTGTGAATCCGAACTTGTTGTGTTCTGTTATTTTTATTCACCTGCTGAGAAAATCTTTAACTGGTTCCTGTATACGATCGATCAATCAGATAAAAAGTCATAGCAGATTTAAACGACAGAAATCGATAAATGGTAACATAGTCAATGCTGACTCTTCTTTCAGGAAGCTGAGCCAATCACTGAAACGTAGTATTATTACACAATGGAACTGATTATTTTAATCGTCTGTTTTAAAGTATATTCGTTGGTCTGTATCCGGACAAAAATTAAAACGAGAGAAATAGCTAATAACTTGTCAGCATTTGATTACCAGGAAGAAAAAACAAAATTCTAAATTGTTAGCTAGTATATACTACGCTTGCTCTTTGATTGACCTCACGAGTCTGTCAGCCCTCAGTACTCACGGTGATACATGCATTATATCAAAACGTTTAATGAAATATTACAAGAAACTGTTATAAAATAACTTAAATATATATTCTGTCATGATTTTTCAAATGAAAATATATAATTATATATATACATGCATACACATATATATTATAAATAAGTCACTGTAGAGTTTTGAACATAAATAGATTCTTTATTTTTAATCATATCTTTCTGTAATATGAACATAATCTGATTAAGATATTGCGAATTTAAAAAAAAATGCAAAATTCAAATTATTTTTATTCATGAAAAATAATGTTTTGTAAGTGTTGCCAATTTTCAGCTTCGCATATTTGTGCTCTTTCCAAAACATTATTCATGACAGATTGCAGAATCTCTACAATGCGATTTAACTCCCTTATTTTGTTTCTGATGTTTTCCTTCAATTCTTGCAGAGTTTGTAGTTTTCTAAAATAGACTCTTGGAAACATAGACTCTGTCTTAAAGATATCCCCACAGAAAAATTCAAGTCTGTAGGACGATAAGCTCTTTGATTCAAAACAATTTGCACCTGATTTTGGTAAAACGATTTGACAGTTTTCGTATCTATAATTAATTCCCAAATTATTACCTGTAAAATATCTGATGATGAAAAATTTATTATTAATGGCATAATCACAAAGATTTTCAACCCTTCATTTATGTTTCGGACACCGTGTAATATATATATATATATATATATATATATATATATATATATATATATATATATATATATATATATATATTAAGCCCCCTTCTTTGGGTAGAGCACTGTCGTAAATAATCTCAACCGCTACTTAATTGGCTGAAAAATGCGAAGCTTGTTGTTTGTTTACAGACAGGCGATTTGAGCACTATAAAAGTGGTGGCGGGTGTCCATTTAAATAGACATTCCGACGAGATATTTACGGGCGTCGCCTCCATGGTCGAGTGGGAGAACTGCCAACTGTCAACACGACGGTTCTAGGTTCAATCCTTGGCTAGGGAGAGATGCTAGTCTAGCGGCACTCATGAGTTGTGATACAACGAAACAGGATTGTATGTCGATGACTACAACTATATATATATATATATACATATATATATACATATATATATATACATATATATATGTATATATATGTATGTGTGTGTGTGTGTATAGGGATCAAAGTTCAATGATTTGACTTTTGAGAACTCTAAAATTAACCCTCGGACAATTTCAGACGACAAACATCGAAAAATTGGCCTAAAACATTAATATCCTCACCTTCAACTGGGCACTTTTCTACAGAGGGGGTCGCTTTTTTCGACGATATTTTTGAAATTCATCATCTCCGTTCTATTGTCTAGCCTTAATCAAAACCTATCTCACTTCCTGTTTAGCAGTGGTCGCAAGGACAACGACGTCAGGTTTTTGAACGTTCTTTTCGTCCTTCGCGGTACGGGTTCGAGCCTGCCACTTCTTTTTTTTTTTTTTTTTACTAAACATACACATCCAAACACTCGGGAAACGCCGGGCTGAAATGCTAGTATATATATAAAAGTGAATGTTTTTGTATGTATGTGTGTCTGTCTGTGTGTCTGTATGCGTACATGCAATAACTCTGTCAATTTTTAGTCTACAGACTCGAAATTTAATATACCGGATACTGGGATTTGGGAACAAACTTGTGACCGGTTTTCGGCCTGAAATTTGGCGGTTAAGGGGTCAAAGTTCAACGATTTAACCGTTGAAAACTCTACAAAACTCCTCCGACAATTTTGGGTCTAAACACTTGAAATTTTAGATATAGGTTCCTTGGACATGGATCTAACTTAATAACTTGATTTGAGCCCAAATCAATAAATGTTAAGGGGTCATAATAGGGGTCAAATTTTAAAAAGTTTACCTCTGCGGTATCTACCAAATTACTCAGACAATTTCTGGTCTAAACATTTGTAATTTTACATAAAGGGTATTCAGAGATAGGGCAAGCTTTTTAATCGGTTTGGGTCGAAAATTTTTAGTTACCAATATATAAATGTATGTATGTATGTTTGCATGTCTGCCTAAATCTTTTAACCGGGGCAATGGGTTCCACCAAGATCAGTATCGTTTGGAAGTTCGACCTTTCATACGACAAATATCGAAAAATTGGCTAATAATTAAACTAGGCACTTTTCTACAGTTGGGGGTGCTTTTTTGCCGATTTTTTTAAAAGTTATCCTCTTCTTTCGATTGTCTAAGCTAAGTCACTTCAGGTTTGGCAGTGTTCGTTACCGTAAAGGCGTCAGGTTTTTTCCCCTGTTCTGCCTTCCTAATGGTGTTTTGCTCAACATACACATCCAAACGCCCGGGCAACGCTGGCCTGAAATGCTAGTATATATATATATATATATATATATATATATATATATATATATATATATTGCTACTATCACTTATAAAAATTGCCTAGTTTATATTTAAGCGATATGAACCATACATATTTCCAGGAAATTGTAAAACGCTATACTTCAAACAACGCAGATGTACCTTTTATTCTTTCGAAAATTTAGCCAGGCTTGTAACTGCTGGTATGCAAGAAACGCGTCTGTATGCATATTCCAGACACATTCACTGTGATACTAAAATGCTACCATGCATCCTACGGGTTACACCATCACAATCCTAACATCTTTAGACGAAGGTGTACCTATTTTTCTCTTTAAATATTTAGTCTTACCACTGCTATCAGTTGTCACCGGTACGAATTCTACACTTTTTACAGATTCTGTTATTACACCGAATGAAATTGGCTTATAGATATACTGATATATTTTTTCTAGCTTTGAAATTCAGAACTAATAAATGATCCCTCATCTAAGTCCGTGCATTCTAATTTGCTGAGTTCTGAAAGTTCTCATATTCCGGAATATAGTTCTTTGCGTTCTAACTGAACGCTTACTAGCATTAAAATATAGCGTCACTAAAGCTCGGCGTATTGAACATTTAATGCATAGGTAATTTCTGGCATGTAAAATCGAAAATTACAAGAAAGAGAAAATCATTTTCCGAACAAATAACCAGTTCACTTGCTTCTTTATACAAAGTTTACAACACGCTATCCACGATAAGAATTTCCTTCGTCGTTGTCGACAGAGAAAATCTTTTAACGAACGTTAAATATTCCGTTTACTTGGTTTCTTTTACAAAGTCTAAAACACGCTATCCACTATAAGAATACACTTCGTCTGCGTAAAATTGTCGCCGACAAAACGTTATTCTTTCCCAACGGCCAGTCAAACAAAGCACGTGTGCGCTGTTGGGCTTATGGCCAGATTATTTTTCAGCGACAATTATTCTTCTGGAGGTATAAGGTTCAATCCTCAGAATGGGCAACTGAAAAATACAGATACGAATTACTTAAGACCTCTAATTAGTCATGGGTGATTTGACAAGAGCACGCTACTCCCGTGAAGTAAATAAAGGATTCCGCTCGAAATTCCCTCCAAATTTCCGAGTTCGGCAGAAACATTCCCGAGTTCGACAAGATACACCTGGAAGAAGGTCGGAGCTTACGACCGAAACAATGTGAAAATCATAAGATAAGAACAGTAATCTGCTGAATCTAATGATACAGATGACCAATCTCAAAATTTCAGAAACGTCCTAATAGTGATTTTCTAGAACTAATCTAGAAATAAAAATAAAAGGGCCAGAATAGAAATGTAAACAAAGAAGAACAAATCTGGTGTACTTTTTGATATTATTGTACCAGATTATGATGCTATGATACGATAAATAACACTCTAATCTTATAATATTAATCATCAAAGAATTACAATGAGTAAAGTGTTTGCCGCAATAGTTAACTTCTAAGTACGTATATATTCGATAGAATGCTCTTGTATAGAGAGTTGCCTGTTTGTCAGTCTGTGTGCAACGGACGGTAAAATAAAAAAGATATATGAGTAGAGATATTGTGGCTTCAAAGTATTTGACATGACGCATCGTGATTTAGGTGCTCGATGGTTTACTAGAGTTCAGGTTCATCGAAATCCAGTCACAGATTGATTTGTTAATCAATTTATCTATATATTAATACGATAGTGTGTGTGTGTTATTATCTGTGTCACGCTTATAACCGGGTCGTTTAATTGTTATGTACTTCCATTTCTTGCAATAAATAATTTTACCAAGAATTCATTATAAGTTTTGGTTTCGGTTTCGATTATAACTTATGGCATTCCACTAATCTATCTTTTTATAAATAATTATATTCAGAATTCTTCATAGGTTTTGGTTTCGGTTTCGATTATGGCCAAAGGAACTCAAGTTATTTTTATCTATCTATCTATCTATCCATCTCTATCTCTCTCTCTCTCTCTATATATATATATATATATATATATATATATATATTATAAGTTTTTTATTTCGGTTTCGATTCAAACTAATGCACCCAAGTGATATGGATATATATATTTTTTAATCGCAACTTTATAATATATAACAATCGATAGAACATTAACTCTATAATAATATATACGAAATCTGCAAGAATTAAAATATCATATTTAAGCGTACTTACGATCGAGCTTTGCGGGTTTTCGTGCTAGCTTAGAGAAATACTTTTGCAGTTTTAACAAAAAAACTACAAAAATATCAAAGCGTCTCTATTTAAACTAAATATCTATAGAATTCCATCTTCAATATATTACTTATGAATGAGTACCCTGTGGAATGTCCACATAGTACTTATATTGTTAGAATGCCGGTCGTTTTTCATGAAATGGTTATCACCTTGACATTTATGTATTTTGTTTTTTATTTTAATATAATAATAATAATAATAATAATAATATTAATAATGATATCATTTTTAATACTATAATATTTTGTTATTTTATTTTCGAACTAGACAAGACGCCATGCGTTAACCCATTCATGAGCAAATGAATTCCTATCAAACGTTGATTTACATTTAGGAAGCAGCGGTGTCTCTCTCCCTATATTTCTTTTTCTGTTTACCCATCAGTCGAATCGTAAATATCCTTACTATTTAGTCTAATATTGACAAACTTAATGTTTGTGGAAAGAGATCAGTGATCAAAGATTGTCAACAAAAAAAGACAAAGATCATTGTACTTCATTCAAATTATTGCCATGCCAAACCTATCAATGCAAATGATGAAAGGTTGATTTATCGGGAATACATTTTGACAAGATATGACCCTGCGGGGGATAAAGTCACCTGAGACTTAATTATATTCTATCTCCATTATATATGTGCACGGTGTGTGTATAAAATCTATTTGCTAATACTTAATTTTTCCACACTGTGGTTTGCTAAATACCACACGATTATACTGCTGCTGATGCTTTTAGGCATTGATCAAAGGCATTGACCTTTCTATGTATCTTTCCCGCTCTATTTTATATCTATTTCTTTCTCGAATTATATAACACTAGCAGGACCCATGTCCCGGCTTTTCTCATGTTTAATATAAAAGAATGTTAAAACTATAAACGTATATCCGCATGAAAGGAATTTTCGTAAAAAATGGCGAACTTAAAATATTTTTTTTTAATTCAATTTTCACCCCAAACAAGGCACAGTGCCACTTTGAAGCAGGTGGCTACTATCAGGGACTTAATTAGCGGGGTCATTATGAAGGGAGATGAGTAGAAAGATGTTTGTTAACATTACACTTGAACTTCTGCATATCATTGCAGTTGGGAAAGCAGAATCACGGAAGGGAGTTTCAAAGACCCGCAGTTCTGGGGAAGAAACTATTGGAGTAAAAGGCTTTCTTGCACCTAGGGATCTCTACTGTAAAGGGATGAGACTTAGTAGCTTGTCGGGTTTGTCGGGGGTAGTTACGTCGGGGAGGTACAAGTGTTTGCAGTTCGTCAGAGCATTCACCATTAAAGTATTTGTAGAACAGGCAGAGGGATGCAACATCTCGTCGATGGGACAGAGGTTGAAGCCTAGATGGCAGTTCAGGACCTATCAGGTTGGCGACTCTTTTTTTAACCCTGTCCAGGAGCGAGAGACAAGCAGCAGATGCACCAGCCCAGATGTGACAACAGTACTCCATACATGGGCGAATTGTTGCCTTATAGAGGTATAGGATACTGGCAGGCGTAAGTAGTTTTCTAGCACGGTAGAGGGAGCCAACCTTCCTTGCAGCAGCCTTGGCAATGCTCTCAATGCATCTATTCCAGTTCATATTCCCTGTAAACGTTAGGCCGAGGAGTTTAAAAGAAGTTTAATTTTAGATGAATGTTAGGTTAGGTTAAAATGTATCCTTTTTACAACCAAATAAAGATTAATAAAAAAATTGATTACAAAATAGGCCGTCACGGAATTATGCCATCAATCTTAATTGATAGTATTTGTTGTTTTATAATAAATGAGGTGTTTTTTTGCAAATTGTATTGAGTATATCAAGAATTATTTATTTTTATTTTTTACTTTCGTAGTAAGTAATACATATGTAGAAAACAATTATGTGATTGTATTTTTATCATGAAGACTATTTTGGAAACATATATGACGATTTAGTCAGTATAAGACGCAATTTCGAATATACAAGCATGTTGTACGTCATTACGGTATAAAGAAGAAAGAATTAGTATGAGTCAGGGTTTAGTGCGGAAAATCAATCAGTAAGATAATCCCTGATTCTCCGAATACAATTATGACGTAAAATAGAATTTTTGCAATGTTTGAGACTGTTTTGTAATGTTGTAAACAGATGGAAGAAGAAAACACTGACAGTCTCACCGAAATAACTATACTTCGTAATGACGTAAGATTGTGACATATATATATATATATATATTTATATATATATATATATATATATATATATATATTAAATTCGAAGTACAACAGAATTGTAATAGTTTAAAAGCGAAGTGGGGCAGTTTCCCCCTTTTTTTTAATCTTATAAAAAAAGATCGAATATAATGTAAAAAGAAACAGGGTCGACTAAAAGTAAGAAAAATAAATTGAAAAATAAGAAGATCGACTAAAAGGGGGAGAAAGAGACTAGAAAAGGGGGAACAGTGAAGAAACTTGAAGTACTTTTCGCCGACTGTCTTCAGAAGTAAATGTCGGAATGAAGTAATGTTGGCATGAAGTAATGTCGATGAGGGAATATATATATATATATATATATATATATATATATATATATAGTGCAAAATTTTGTTTGATATTCAAAGACTTGCGGTTTTTTTTATAATCTTCGTTTATTTCCTGATTTTTCCCCATTACAGCTGTTTCATTAATGAAACAGCTGTAATGGAAACGAAAATCCAGGAAATAAACGAAGATTATAAAAAAACGTGAGTCTTTGAATTTTCAACAAAATTTTGCACTATATATATATATATATATATATATATATACATATATATATATACACACACACACACACACACACACATATATATATATATATATATATATATATATATATATATATATATATATGATAAATTACTGAAATGAGTAAAAAAAATTCCGGAGCAGAAGTTGTTTACCGTTTTAATATAAAACAAAAATTAAAAAACAAGCTATGATTCTAATTAAATTCATGATCCATTATTATGATTACGGTAAATATTGCAAGCGTTGAAGTATAGGACTAAGGGATCTTAAAAAAATAATATTCATGGAAGTTAGCTTAGCTGGTTTCAAATACTTATGAATAAAATTAGTTTTATTCTGTTACTTTAATAAGTGTTACCAACATTCGCCGAATGCGAACGGGTCTGTTGTTACAAAACAACGTAGCTTGAGAACTTGCCGTCGCCGAAACCAATATCTGCTTTGATATCTCCTCCGCCTTCTTAGCTTATAGCCATGTTATCCTGATTCACACTCTATGCTATCGACTTGAACGCTCACGAATTGACAAGTATATAAAAATGCATATTACAATTCAATAGAAAAACACCGATTCCGGCACTTTTTGTATATATTCATTGCACTCTTGGAGCGTGTGTAAGACATTCGTGAGTAACTACCCTTGAAGCGTTAAGGTACAAGTCTACATCTTCTTTGTAAATAAATAAAGAATGGACCAGGCAATGTTGCTTTTATAAAAACCAAATAGGGAAATAAGTTTACAGAAGTCTTAGTTTGAAGAGCAATCAGGTGATAGTCAAAATAAAATAAATTAAACTTTAAAATAACAGCTTTTAAATTTGTGAAAAAGAAAATGAAAAATATATAAGACAAAGTTTTTGGTCTGCAAAGTGTGTTGGTAGTGGACATGTTTGATTCCCCTGTCTCCGTCTCTCTCTCTCTCTCTCTCTCTCTCTCTCTCTCTCTCTCTCTCTCTCTCTCTCTATCTATCTATCTATCTATCTATCTCCTTCTCTCATTTTCTCTTCCCATCTCTGTAAACAATTGTATCTAACCGCCATCGACTGCTACCACCACACCAGTCGATGCCTCCTCTCTCTCTCTCTCTCTCTCTCTCTCTCTCTCTCCCTTTCCTAGCGCGTCGCGTCGCTTCCTATGAATTTGAACAACTTTGCGAAGCAAAAATAAATAAATAAATAAATAAATAACTTCCATGAAACCGAGAAAAAATGCTGCAGACTTTTTGGCGCAGTTTTTAAAAGTGTTTACCTTTCTTTTGTTTTTGTGTTTTTTCTATTTGTTTCTGCCTATTCTGTGGGTTTTTTGTTCTTTCTTTGTTTTGTTTTTTAATTAGCCTCTTTTCTTTTGCTTCTTTATGCGAGACTATTGTTTGTTTCTTATTTTCTTTCTGTTTTTCTATTTGTTTATTTTTTTCATTCGTTTTTGCAAATGTTTTTGTTTTGCACTTTGTCTACCTATAAAAGTTTTACTCTCTATATTTTTATCCCCGGTTGTGATGGTCGAAACTAGTCAGACAAGGGCAAATTTGCGAAACACTATTTAGTCTCCGTTTTTCTTTCTCTTTCTCATTTGGTTGTAGGTTCTTTCGTTAGACTTTTCTTTCTCTCATTTTTTTCTCCGTTTTTTTTATTCAGCCCTTGTAAGGGTCGATCTTAAAGTCACTCGAGAACAGTTGTGACGGCACCACATGGTCCACAGCTGACAATTTTTCAACTCCAAAACTGTTCTGCAGATTTCTCTCATTCGTTCTTCCTTTCCATGGCTATATCGCTATCTCTCATATGTCTTTTTACTTCCTAATTCTTGAGACGAGAAGGCGCTCCAAGTTAATTAAAAAAGAGCATCTGCCGATAACGGATCGTTTTTATGAGCCGCACGGCTTTCATAAATATGCCATATCAGTTTTTCATGGTTTGTTTGTGTATACAGCTATATCGGACACAGGCTTATTGTGATATTATCATCTCAGTAATAATTCATATGAAGAAATAAATGCATACTGTAGCGCATATCACACGTGTTTCATTTACACATTAAATAAGGTTGATCAATATCTGTTTCAATATCTTAAAATTCAGAAAAAAAGCACTTTTTACATCTTCATATGCATATTGTGAGAAATTCCATATTCAACCTCCATGTTTCTTTAGGCCGCCTACGCGATTTGCTAGCCGGTCTGTGATTGGTTTAAATTTTAATGTGTCACGTGATTTTGTACTTGGCGGCTTTTTGTATTCATGCTTCGGCATATTATTATCCGATTATTGGAGCATCTTATTTCTTCATGAGTCCTAAGGGACTCACTTTATGCCTGAATATAGGCGCCATCATTCCCGCCGTGTTCTCCATGTACAACGTGGATCCTTCCAAAGGAACAATAAACTAACATTCCAACAAAGGGATTCTAACTAAAGGCTCCATGCGTATGGAAGCAAATTCGGCCACCGTTTTTGCAAAGAACTTACCAGAACCAAAGAACTTCCATTGCTGTTACATTGTGAATAAAATTTGAGTTTAAAGGTATGGCTTTGTTTGTGGAATTCATTTGCTTCTGCCGGGAGGAAAATTGAGTGGGTAGGAAAGAAATTTCAAAACGTTGCAAAAACGATCAGTTTAGGAAGATTCTGATTTTAATGCAAGCGTTAGTTAAAAAATGATTCTCTTGTGAAGCCGTTTAGATTCTTATTTTGCAAAATGGCTAGCTTAAATACATTCTCAGTTTTTTGTTTGTTTTTTGTTTTTTGCAAAGCGTAATAAGATCTCATTTTGCTAACGTAATGATTAGTTATAATTTGTGTAAATTCTTGACGTGCAGGTCGTAAGTTACTAGCGTATCATAATTACATTTTTTTCGGATTAAGATCCCACGTGGATCATTTGTACGTGACTAAATTGGAAAAAAATCTTCGGGTCAAATTCTGTAGACGTATTAAAAAAAGCTAAAGAAACCGTTAATGATTTTTTCGCAATTTAACTATTAATTATAAAAGTCACTCTTTGAATGTGTTATATTAATTTGATTTAAATCATTGATTAATTTAAATTGAGATTAATCGCTGGCGGCCATTTCGTTAGCGTGTTTAAATTGAAATTGCTAATGTTGATTGTAATTGTGATGCCATGTTAATGTATTAATTGTTTGTGCGGCTGTTGTCAGTTTTCAAATGATAGGGTGAATTGAAATTTTGTTATTAAAAAAATCTTTAGGAGAAAGGAAAGGGTTTAATCCCCCCCCACTTGTTAGGCATTATAGGTAGCTCGGGTATTTCGAATTTGGTTATAAATGGATAACTCTATCATTCGTTAGAGCTTAGCCCTAATTTGGCTTCTTAATCGCTGGCGGCCATTTCGTTAGCGTATTTATTTGTGATTAATAGTTCCGTTATGAATAATATTGGCGGTTTTTACCATCTTAGCATTTGTGGACAATTATACCGCTGTTATTTAAGAGGGAAAGGGTTTAATCCACCCCCAGTTTTTATTTATGATTATATAATTCCGTTTCGGAATATTGGCGGTTTCGTCACCTTAATTTTTGCAAATAATCACATCTGTTATTTTATTAATTGTTCTGGAATCACGAAATATGTCCCTAAAGGAACTAAGGTCCAAATGGGAGAGCAAAAGGTTTCGCATTGATAGTGCGGTAAAGTGGTTGGAAGTTAAAGAACCTTCACTAGATTTTTTCAAATCCAGAGAAGCGGTAATTAGAGTTTGGTTAAGAAACTTGGATGACCAAATTCTAGTCAAGACTCCAGAAGAGGAGAAATTACAGCTTTGTGAGGTTTCAGAGAAGAAAAATTTCTTTCATTCAAATTAAAATTAAATGGACCTCAAGTTATGCAAGATTCGACGGTTATGCCTGTAAAAATGCAATTGGACTGCCCGAGGTTTTCCGGCATGTCCACAAATGGCAAATTTCCGTTCAGAACATTTTTGAACAAATTCGAATTTTGCACTGATAGTTTAAATAAAGCTGACAGACTGTTAGTGTTGAAATCAAAACCGGATGGGGATGCATTTGATATCATCTCCAGTCTAGATGTAACATCAGATAATTATGACGTAGTCCTAAAATTGTTAAGGGAAAATATTTAAACCCTGATTTGATTAAAACCCTGATTTTTTAGGAAAGTATTCCTCCTCCGTCAGTTATAGCGGATTATAAAAAATTGAAGTTGTTTCTCGAAAAAGTTCAGAGAGACTTGACCGAACTTGACAAGTCCTATGGAACTGATTTTTTTGCTGGGGGTGAGGCCTTAGGGGCCTTGGTAGCCCACATATTATTTGCTAAATGTCCTAATGTTATAAGAAGAGAATTGATGAGTAGAAGCGGTGAAAGATTCCCTTCTCTGAATAATATTATGTCCCATGTGTTTGAAATTATGGAATATTTATTAGCCGCCCCGCTCGATGTTCGGCGGGATATTTGCGCGCCAAAATTGGTGCCTTCTTCACCTAAGATGAAATCCAATATGGTGTCTTCTTCCCCACGTGAAGGGAAGGCCACTTTATTATGTAAACTCTTGCATGCGAGGAAAGCACTCTACCAATTGAGCAAATGCTCCGCACAGAAGAAAATCTTAATAACTATCAGATCAAGTAAACCGCAACGAAACCCGATAGTGGAATAAACCTATTTTCGTATCGAAGAAGGGATGTGATCATCGCGACCAGTTATAACCTAAATCGATGTCTCACTAGTAGGAATTTTATACTCGTTAAGGTTGTCCTCACGACAAGCTTACCTAATGAACAATAAGTAATATAAATTTCAGAATGTTGGAGAATATATAATGATTTCAACAGCCAGACAGCGTTTTGAATCCTGAGTTTGGATGTGTCTTTCTGATGAGCCCGAATGAGGGCGAAAATCGAGTCTTGGACTTCCGGTTTTTTGGCTTTCATGGCTCTTGTGAATTGCGACGTTGTCTGACTGTGGAAATAATTTTATGTTCTCTCACATGCTTATATATATATATATATATATATATATATATATATATATATATATATATATATATATATATATACTAGCATGGGTGCCCGGTGTTGCCCGGGTGTTTGGAGGTGTATGCTGAGCAGAAAACAAAAAAACAAAAAAAAACGGTCAATTTTTTTTTTATTTTGACACTATTATGACCCCTTAACATTTATTGTTTTTGGCTCCAATCAAGTTACCGTGTTATAGGAACCTATATCTAAAATTTCAAATGTTTAGACCCAAAATTGTCGGAGGGGTTTGGTAGAGTTCTGAAAGGTCAAATCGTTGAACTTTGACCCCTTCACAGCCAAATTTGTGGACGAAACCCGATACATAGATTTTCCCAAATTTCAATACCCTGTGTATCAAATTTCGAGTATGTAGACTCAAAATTGACAGAGTTATTGCGTAGGGAAATGTACACAGACACAGACACACAGATACACAGACACGTTCACTTTTATAGATATACTAGCATGTGTGCCCGGCGGTTCCCGGGTGTTTGAAGGTGTATGCTGAGCAGAATAAAAAACAAAACAAAAAAACAGTTAATTTTCCAACTTTGACCCCTATTATGACCCCTTAACATTTATTGTTTAGGGCTCAAATCAAGTTATTAAGTTAGATCCATGTCCAAGGAACCTTTATCTAAAATTTAAAGTGTTTAGACCGAAAATTGTCGAAGGAGCTTGGTAGAGTTCTGAAAGGTCAAATCGTTGAACTTTGACCCCTTAACACCCAAATGTCTGGCCAAAAACCGATCATATAAATTTTCCCAAATCTCATTATCCTGTATATCAAATTTCGATTCTGTAAATTGAAAATTGAGCGAGTTATTACTTAGGGAAATGTACACACACAGAGACACACACAGACACACACACACACACACATACACTTTCACTTATATATATATATATATATATATATATATATATATATATATATATATATATGTATATATATATATATATATATATATATATATATATATACATATATTAAGTTCGTGGATATATACTAGATGTCACAGTAGACCTGTTAATCTTATGGTCAAGTTAACCTTGGATTGGCTGAGCATCTTTGATCAGATATCTTAATCGATGTCAGAATTTCTCAGACGTTTGTGAAAAACGCAATTAAATTATGTTTTTTAATTATTCAAAATTAAAGATTTGTGAAAATAATATCAGAAACACACATTTAGATGTATTAGCATTCCATTTCAAGCAGACCAAACAACATATCTACTGATAATTATCGAAATATTTGCGTTATATAAATAAATAAATGAACATAAAATATGTCAAGTTCTTGCAAGAAGGGCTTCTCAGGAAAATTCTGCGCAATGCTATTTCTAGACGAATACTCAATATAATCAGAGTCCTGCTAAACATGATAAAAATCCAGGTTTTCCTCGATATCCGTACTTCTAAACGATATTATATTAATGCAGTTGTGCGCCCTCGATATCTCTTTCGATTTTTATTATTTTTAATATTCATGGATGATCTTCTTGGTAAAATTGTATCTCTGATGCATATATTTGCTGATGACATCTTGCTCTATAAGTGACATTGTAGAAAAATGAGTGTCTGCATTTTCAAGTCAATAGGAAAATACGTAACAAATGACCTTCAGTCTGCAGTGTGGGTAAGTACTTAATAACATTTAATGATACTATAACTGTAATTCTTTACTTATACAACTAAAAGAACACCGTCTTAACCAACAATTGTCATGACAAATAACACACTACTTGAGAACGCTCTATTCAAACTACTTGGCCTAAATTCCCAAGCAACTCGAATTGAAACAAACACAGCGAGGACATTGTCAAGGCTTATACAAATAACGTAATAATTGGTTCATACATAAACTATTGTTGCTAAGTTGTATTTACCGCTAACCTCTCATTATGAGACGGGGTTCAAATAGGGTCTCAAACCACTTAGATGTCAAGCTCAAACCTCTGTCTCATCGCACAATGCTGCATCCCTGTAATTGTTTTTCAAGTACGTTAACGAACTATGCTCTGATGAACTCTTTCGTAGAACACATGCGCCCTGCTCAACATACATATTACTGACTAACCTGACAAGCATAAAAAGTCCACTTCTTTTTAGGTGAAGTCCCTAAATGCCGCAAAGCCAGCTACAAAATGCTTTCTTTCATTGGCAATCTAGACTTTGTAATTCACTCCCTGTTTTATGAATTTCTGACTGTATCAAACTACATAAGGTTAACTATAATGTGAACAGTTTTCTAACTGCTCAACTCCAAGCAGTCTATTGTTAAATATTATCCTAAACAGTAGACCATTTTACGTTTCAAATAGCAAGCTTATATTTGGGAGCAAAAAGAGAAATAAGTAAATAAGCAAAAAATAAACTAAGTTGCAAAGTATCCCAGAGGTTTAACCGTTGAAATCTTCAAAGAAAACCATAAGAACTAATAAATAAATGTTAACAAGATTTGCATTAGAAACTTTTGAATCTGTATTACTAACACTTCTTTAGATGAATATGTATAAGCACCTTCTCATTTATATATTTATATATATATATATATATATATATATGTATATATATATATATAGGAAATTTCTAGGTGTGAGTCCAGAATGAATTTACATATTGTTTCCGTTAGGAGGATATCCTCTGAAGATGAGGAGAGATCCGACCAGCTTCCTGAGAATTCATAGGGTCCATCTATGAATTCTGACGGAGCTGGTCGGATCTCTCCTCATCTTCAGAAACAATATGTAAATTCATTCTAGACTCCCAGCAATAAATTTCCTATATACTGCTCTGGCTACACTCTTGTCCGGTTTTTTCACCACTGATGAAATATATATATATATATATATATATATATATATATATATATATATATATATATATATATATTAGGTTGTCCGGAAAATAATGGCCAATTTTATAGAAAAAGGATTTATTAATCAAATAGGTGACACTAGACATTGAAATTAGTCAAAGTATGATCCTTGAACAGCCATGCATTTTTGCCATCTATCAACTAGATCATTTATGCCTCGTTGATAAAAATTCTTTGGCTTAGATGCTAAGAAATCTTTGAAAAAAGATTCAACCTCTGCATTAGATCTGAAAGTTGTTGCTTAAAAAGCGACTAAATGCTTGAAAAAATGGTAGTCCGTGGGTGAAAGATCTGGAGAATAAGGAGGATGTGGTAAAGTTTCGTATCCCAAGTCTGTGAGTTTCTGCAGTGTCATTCTCGCAACATGAGGCCGCGCATTATCGTGGAGCAGGATTGGACCACGCCTATTAACTAATGCAGGTCTCAATTTTTGTAAATGATGATGCATTTCTTCGAGTTGATTGCAGTAAACCTCTGCCGTGATGCTCTGATTAGCATCCAGAAAGCTGTAATGAATAACACCAATTGCACACCACCAAACAGTCAGCATAATCTTCTGTTAGTGAAACTTTGGTTTTGGAAAATGTTTGGGTGATTCATCACAATCAAGCCATTGACCTGATCGTTTCCGGTTATCATAAAGGATCCACTTTTCGTCACAGGTGACTATTCGGTCAAGAAATGGACCAGTAATGTTTCGCAAAAAGAGCATCGAACACACTTCAAAACGTCGAGCTTGTTGATTTTCATTGAGCTCATGTGGGGCCCATTTGTCGAGCTTTTTCACCTTGCCAATTTGCTTCAGAGTGTCCGACACTGTTGAACTGCTGACACCAAGTTCCCGAGACATTTCCCTGACACTTTACCGTGGGTTTTGCTCAATAATGGTTCTCAAATCTTCATTGTCAAGATTAGATGGCCGTCCTCTACCTTTTTCATCTTTAAGGCTCTCATCACCACTACGAAATTTTTGAAACCACCTTCGTACTGTTCTATCACTAGTGATGCCTTCTCCCCATGCCCTATTGATATTTGCAGTTGTTTGAGAAGCATTGTTACCAAGCTTAAACTCATGCAGGAAAAGTAATCGTACGTCTTCTTTTCTCATATTCCAAATTATGGGCTCATTTGCTCATAAAACGTTTTCTGAAAGAAAAAAGTAAGAAATTATTAAAGAGCACATATCAATCAATAATCATGTTGATGTTTACCTGAAATATAATAAAAATCCTATGATAAAATCCAATTTCAAAACAGACTTCCTGAAATGGCCATTATTTTCCGGACAACCTAATATATAACGAATACTTATTTAAAAATACAACATTTGAAATCAAGAGAAAGTTCTTGTGAAATTTTCAATTTTGATTTCAAATGATGCAGTTTTAAATCAATATTTATTTAAAACTTTTACTTTATATATCAAATGAAAGAGCTCGTTTCGCTCTAATCGTTTAAATTGCCATCATTTTAAAGTAATTATGTCTTCTTTTCAGAACATTTAATATAAGATGAAACAAAATCAAATTCGCACAATTTTCTTATTTCAATTCACGCTAGGCTGAAAAGCTGCTGAAAGAGCTCTTCATATCAACGAACCACTTGACCCCCCCCCCAGAACAACCACAAAACGCATAGCACAATTGTTGCTTAAGAAATTTTGTGGCGGCGACAAAAGCCTTGAAGATGATGAGCGTCATGGTCGGCCATAGGATGTTGGCAACGATCAATTACGAGACATAGTCAAAGTCAATCCGCGCACAACTGTTCAGGAACTTGCTTCTGAATTAGACGTAACGTATATGACGATTTCCAGCCACTTTAGAGAGATTGAAATGACAAAAAACTTAAGAAACAAGTGCCTCAGGAATGGAATGACAATCAAAGAAACGCCTTTTTGAAGTGTCATCTTCTCTTCTTTTAAGCAACAAGAACGACCCGTTTCTCAACCAGGTTGTGACTTGCGATGAAAAGTGGGTTCTTTACGACAACCAGCTCAGTGGTTAGACGCAGGCGAAGCTCCACGACACCTCGTAGCCAAAGTTGCACCAAAGGAAGGTCATACTGATTGTTTGGTGGTCTGCAACTGGTCTCATTCATTAGTTTTTAATACATTTCGACAGTGAAGTACTGTCAATAAATGAATGAAATGCATAAGAAACTTCGACAACAACATCACCCAGCATTAGTCAACGGAAAAGGCTCAATTCTTCTCCACGTCAATTACCGACCGTACGTTGCTAAACCGATTCTGCAGAAGGCGAACGAATTGGTCGTCTGCCATACTCTCACAACCTCTCACCTACCGACTACCACTTTTACAGGCATATCGACAACTTTCTGCGGAAGAAATGCTTTAAAGACCTACAAGTCGGATTTTTATTTTACTGGCATAGATATACTTATTTTGCGTTTGCAAAAGTGTATTGATTCTGATGGTGCTTATTTCGATCAATAAATTTTTGTTTGAGCAAGATATGATCACTTGAATTTAAAAATTAAAAACCGTAAGAACTTTCTTGTCAACATATATACTATTATGTAAAAGAAACTTTATCTGTATGTTTGCCTGCGTGTGTGTGTGCGAATTCATTCCCATGGACTCGAAAACAGGATGATTTTTATGAAATTGCACACGAAGGTAATGTATGTGCTTGGTAGTGTTTTTAGATAGGGTCTGTATTGGAATGTCTTCGATAAGTATCTAACTAATAATCGAAATAATCCGAGGAAAGGAGGAAATCTTACATATCTTACAGAGCTTACCACTACAAGTGTCTTTGAGAAGTTTTATTACCACACAAGTCGGGAGCCTCGACACGTAACATCAACAGAAGGTTATTTGATATTACAGAAGTACGTGAAAAATAAATGTTTGTGTTTCAAGTATAATTGAACCATGATACTTTGTTTTTTCATAATAAACTTAACTTCAAACAATTATCACTGCATGAACAGTAAGGCCAAGCATATAAAATAAACAGTAGCTTCTTTGATATGATAGGGGCACGTTCGAAATTAATGGTTTTTTTAGGTCACAATTGAAGTATGATATGTCACTTTTGCATTTTAAACTTTAATTCAGATTATAAAAATAATTTTATAAAATCAACAGTAGGTTCTCTACAGTGCAATGTAGACTACAATATGTTGTGAACTAAGTCATAGCGAAAGGCATGTGATGCTTCCCTTCGCTTGCTATTCGTAAAAATGTTTGGCATGAAATATATATGTGTACATAGCTGGAAGTATAGGTCTCCAACTAGAGTAGTCAATCAATCGATTTGATTGGAAAATGGACGATTTGACCGATTTCGAAGAAAATAAAAATATTGGAGCGCGAAATGTTCGTTGATCATTATTCAATCCAGGGCAACTTCGTGACACACTGTTAGCGGTATATAGTTTTGTGAAGTAACCGGAAGTTATGAAATATAAGAAAAATGCGTGTAAAATCACCCTACGAAACTTCTACAAGATTTTGCATTCTCGATACAAACTTTCTGATAATGAAAGTCAATTTGCGGTTAAGGAATATGTAAATTCTTACAAAGATTTCTAAATAGTCACGTGACAACAGATCTGTGATCAGACGAAAAAGTGACCAAGAAGATCGCTTTGTAAACATGTTTAAACAGGCATTAAGAAAATCAGTCTGAAGTGAAACAGACGATACATTGTTTACAAACAGTTCTTAGTTAACTTCAAAATCTGATTACAAAATATGGAATGTCACCTACCAATCTCAGGCATTTCAAAACCCTAATACATGTAACGAGGGTTTTGGGAGGACATTTTGCTTGCCATCCGTAAAATTGTTTGGCGTGATGACATGCGTTTCGTATGGGCGTAAGTAGGCACAGCTGCGACACGATTCGATCCTGGTCCTCGCGATGACGTCTGGCGAGGATGCGTATTTCAACCTCAAGCTGCCAAGTATGCGATAACCGTACTTGGCAGCTTGAAGGTGTATGCGATTAGCACACAATATGTGATTAGCACGCGCGAGATGACAACCGAGACTATAAAATAGAACTGAAATGGTATATCATAAACACTACCCCCCCAACTTCGTACCCAGACACCAATCTAGCGACTATCAATAGATTGTAACTGTCTGACGTGAACGCACAGGTAAATAATGACATTAAAAAGCCATTATATATTTGCTAAGTTTGTTTTTCTTTTGATTTTGTGGTGTTAAAAGTTTGAAAGTTCGTTGGCATCCTGCTGATATATGCACAACCAATGCCAGACGCCAAACAAGTTTGACAGGAAACGTTGTTTAGCGGCACAATGTCCAACATATATTGTTCATTTTGCACATTTCAACCTTAATATAAATGCCAAAATAATACTATATTACCTATATACACAATAATGATACTATATATATATATACAATAATAATAGTATATATGCAATAATACAATGATAATAATACGTGCATAAACAATAGTAATACGTACATAAACAATAATAATATGTATATACACAATAATAAAACGTATATCTAAAATAATAATACGTACATATACTAAATTAATGCGTATATAAATAATAATACCTATATAAATAATAATAATAATAATAATAATAATAATGATAATACGTATATAAGCAATAACAATACGTATATATACAATAATAACGTATATAAACAATAATAATACGTATATATATACAATAATAATACGCATATACACGATAATAATACGTATATACGTATACCTACCTATATATCTATAAAAGTGAAATTGTCAGTCTGTGTGTGTCTCTGTGTGTACATTTCTCTACTAAACTACTATGTCAATTTTCAGTCTAGAGACTCAAGATTTGACATTGTATTGTATGGTACTAAGATTTGGGAAAATCTTTTTAATCGGTTTTCGGGCGGAAATTCGGCTGTCAAATGATCAAAGTTCAGCGATTTGACCTTTGAAAACTTTACTAAACTCCTCCGCCAATTTTGTATCTAAACACTTGAAATTTTAGATGTACATAAATCAAACTTTTTAATGTGATTTGAACCCAAAACCATAAATATTAAGGGATCGAAATTGGGGTCAAAGTTTTTTTTTAAATTGATCTTTGCTGTCTCTATCAAATTACTCGGCTAATTTTAAGGCTAAACAATTAAATTTTTACATTAAGTATATTAAGACATAGGGAAAGATTTTTAATCGATTTTTGGTCGAGAATTTGGCTACCAAGGGGTCAAAGTTCAAAAGATTTGACCTTTGCGGTCTCAAGCAAACTATTCAGCCAATTTTGGGTCTAAACATTTAAAATTTTACATAAAGAATATTCAGTCATGCAGCAAGCGTTTTAATCAGTTTTGGGGCGAAAATTTGGCTGTCAAAAGGTCAAAGTTTACAGAGTTGACTTTTGCAGATTCTATCAAAAGCCTCCACCAATTTTAGGTCTAAATACTTGAAATTTTAGATGTAGATTACCTGGACAGGAGTCAAACTTTTTAATATATGTATACATATGCACATATATTTATGAACAGTACATAGGGCCCGAGCAAATCGAGCTGAACTGCTAGTATACAATAGAACTAAAACATAAAATAACGATGCACGAGGAATACAAATAAACACTTTCATATATAAACTATCTAAATAATATTATCTATTTATATTATTTGATATTTGGATTTTTGAAGCCTTCATACATTTGCTAAACGTTGTTGTCCTTTAAATTTTTATTGCCTGTCCTCTAGTTTTCTTGCAAACATATTGAGAAAACGTATTTGAAATTATAAATTTACAATCGTGTTCCGTTGACAATAAAATATATTGATTAATTGAGAGTATTGAATTATGGACCAATGTAAATCGAAAACCTTAAGCCCAATGTATAAATATAAACTTAAAAAACTTAAACCAATTCATAAATATACGACACTCGATTGTATTGGTTACGTTTAAACTATGAAATACAAATGCTTCGCCTATATTTTATTTTTTTACGGTTTATTGATAATTGTTACATTATTTAAAATGATTTCCTAGATAGATTTATTAATACTGCTTCTCTTATGCCTGAAAGTGTTATTAGATAATTTTTGTATCGGTATACTTTCGATGAGTATCGATAATCGATAATCGATAGAATACGATGAAAAAAGGAACATGCGATTTTGACTAAATGTAACACCTTATGCCGCCTAACATCGGATATGTAATTTGATGTGATTTATTACCACACAAGCATAAAGGCCTGGTATTTTATAATCAACAGTAGGTTCTTTGATATGAAAGGGGCGCGCCGAAATGAATGTTTATCTTCAGAGCACAATTGAACAATAACATTGACTTTTGCATTTTAAACTTTTATTCAAGGTATTATATTAAAATATTTTTATAAAATTAATAAGTTATCTACAGTGCCATGTAAACTACAATGTATTGTGAACTATGTTTCTGTGGGGGAGGCATGTGAAGCTTCATCATGGTGCACCGGCTGGGTCCTCAACTAGAGTAGGCAATCAATTTATTTGAATGAAAAATGGGTGATTTCGATAAGAAAACATATATGGGAGAGTGAACATTCAATCTCACGCAATGTTGGGTCTCCTTGCTTGTATATATATATATATATATATATATATATATATATATATATATATATATATATATATATATATATATATATATGGGTGGTCGGCATCGACATATTCTAATATATAAAAGGCAAGATGTATGTGTGTGTGTTTGTATGTCTCGCAAAAAATTTTCGATACACGCGTTGGAACGTGACAAAATCGGTATGATGCTAAAGCTCAGTCTCTAGGACTACAAATATCGAAAAATTGGCCAAAAATATTAATTCATCCACCCTCAACTGGGCAGAAGGGGTCGTTTTTTCGTCGACATTTTCGCAAGTAATCGTCTCCGTTGTATTGATTACCCTTAATTCCAACGCTGGCGGCTCCCAGTAAGCTAAGATGTCCGTTTTTTTTTTTTTGTGTGTGTGTCTTGTTTCACCTCCTCTTCCTCAATCGCGTTACGGGTTCGAGCCTTCCTGTCTACTACTACAGTTTTTAATACTTCTCTCCACCCGGGCTGCCTACTGATGTTTAGATTTCTTCCCTCACCTCTCCATACCCCCGCTACTACCACTTTTTAACACCCCTTTCCACTGTAGGGGTTCTTTACTACACCACCTCTCCACACCCGAGCAACGCCGGATACCCCCGCAAGTACTATATATTTCAATTCAAAGGTAAAAAGAAAGTGGAAGCTTTAACTGCATATATAGAATTTGCAAAGTTTATATGAAGGCGTAGTACACCTGGTACTTTTGCGGAATTAAAATCGGCGGTGAATGCAGTTATTTTCATCCTTTCTCTTTTCTTTCTAACATGCGTAGGCACTAAAACTACATAGACATTTATCAGGAGTCTGAGTTCGATCTTGCGTACTATTACCTATAATTTTAACTATAATCTTTCTAAGAATGCACTTATCTTCATTATATAACAATTATAAAACAAACTAAGACCGAAAAAGACCGCAACACCAGCGTTCAATCAAAAAGGTAAGCCCTTTAAAGACCTAGTAGGAAAGGAGTTGGTCACAGAACTTAATATTAAACAGTAAAACCTCTTTTAATTCTCTTAAAAAGACTTGGTAAATATCAAAACTTTGGACAGCATGACTTCGCCTAAAGTAAAAGACAACCGAATATTGATCAGCCAGTTAATCAACACAGAACTCAAGTGACTTGAATGCTAACATGTGCAATTGTTAACCAGCCGTATAATACGTCTAATCGCGATTGTTATATTTACCGCCATGTAAACCTTCGGGGTATGCGAGTTCGACTGAAACTATCACCATTCCACGTCTTTACAAAATTAATTATTTGTATTTCACGATTTGCCTCCACCGTTTCGTTTTGGAAACTAATCAAATTTAAGAACAGACACGGGATCTAATGATTAATTAGAAACATGTTGATGTGTTTGACCTTCTAGACCGATGGGGCCTGTATTAGTTAGATAAGCAATTAAAATAATGTAAAATCTAATTATAAGCTCATATGACTTGCTTGATTTTGGTTCACACGCGAACTTTTGGATCAAACATTATACTCTGTATATATATATATATATATATATATATATATATATATATATATATATATATATATATATGAGAGAGAGAGGTAATTTGCTTAAAGAATTGTGACTAAACAGATATTTAAAATTATGAGAAGGTATAAACAATGCGGGAAATCTGATCTTGAGGTGATTAGACATGTGAAAAAAAACAGACAATCATCGGTTTTGTAGAATTTATAATTAGTCGTATATCTATTGATTTTTAGAAACAATTAAATGCAAATCAGGTAACACAAATTTACTATTTTATATAACCAGGATGTTAGCCTTTTCAATTCTTCGATAATAAAAGCTCTTTGCCAAAAAAAATAAACAAAAAATGTCGTAAAAAGAAAATATCCTAAAAACGGAACACGTGTTTTCGTCCCAATACTACGTACACATTTTTCTTTTTAATTTTCCCATCACTTCGTAAAAACTGGAAATTTGGGCACGCCACCGGATACAATATATTAATCTCCTATCTCATATATTACAACTGATAACTCTTTTTAACATTTTAACCGTCTCTTATGGATATCAAAAAGCAAAACTGCAATAAATCTCGATTGACCCTCGCCCACTCTCTAACTGCATAACTCCCCAATTAGCTCCTTGCTTTTAACTGCACTGTGTTTCGTAAATATATTATAACTCTTTCTTTATCAGTTTACTGACGTCACATAACCAGGTCAAACCTTATTGCTTTGTTAAATAGTATTGTATTATTCTTAACTAAAATTCTAATCTTTCATTATAAATATCTAACTGCGAACTTCCATTGTTTTAACTGTTTCTCTTCTCACACATTCTTCTGCTATCGAAAACAGTCATTCCAATAAAATTTTTCTCTATTTAATATTATATGTACGAGCATATAGCATATAGCAGCGGCACACGTTGCCTCCCCCTTATATAGGGTGATCCGACGCTATTCGGGAATCCAATATTCGACACTTCTTATTTACCATTTTTCAAAAAAGTACGTACGGTTTCGTACTGCACTCTTGCTACTATTCATAAGATGTTTTCACACACTTGCATCAATAATTGTTCGTAAGTCAGTAATCATCAATTGACTGCTTCCTTATTTTATTTAGATTAAAATAAGAATTATTTTCAGCGTAATAGTATTTTTCTCTGTGCATAAGTTCTTATTATTACGATCGATGTCGACTATTTCCCCAGTTATACTTTTACCATGGTAAAGCAGAGGACCCTTTCGCCTCATCGCATAATTCAACGATATCTTGTATGATGGTCCTTTTGATCCTCTTTCTTCTATGAGTGTTATTAACTCTTATCCCATCTGTATTACGTAGCCATCCATCCACAAGTTTGTAGTGTAATTCAAATCTCGTCCGTAGCTGAATACTTGATGCTTCGTACTCTAATCGACCATGTCTCTGATAGCAGAGATGTGGCACCCTCCGTAGATAGTAACGCTCAAATGCATGTGTTTGGTGACTTTAATGTCCACCATAAAAATGGGTTTGGTATATCAGGTTGTATAAATGCAGCTTTCTATATAGAAAATAATTATTTAAAGAATAGTTATTCAACATTGGCCTTTTGGTTATGACTACAGTGTAGCGTTTGCTCTTATGCTACGCTCAGACCTATTTTGTCTTCGTTCAATAAAAGGAGAAATCATTCTAGACTAAGGGAATTTTTATTTTTGTTCCTTTCAAAAGATAATTCAACATTAGAATCAATTTAACTTTTCGCAAATTCTTCTCAATCAACATCTTATGGGCGTTTATAATTTCAAAATAAGCTTTTCAATACGGAACTTGCTAGAATAACATATCCTTAAATATTCCAAAAGCTTCAAAAAACATTTTAAGTATCATGTTCGCAAAAAATTATTCCACAAAAAATATCAAAAATTTGGAAAACTAACTTTATAGTGTATTTTCGATTTTCGCTTTTCGGTTGTAACTCGTTATGAGGTTCACTAAAGCAATATGGACAACCATAGAGACCGATCTATATAAGCACTAGAACAAAGAAAAAAGTTAGAGAAGGAGAAAGCAAGATTTTCAATAAAAACGTTTACCACCCCCTACTGAAGACTACTACACACATATTTATTGCCTACGCACTCGCTCTCTTTGTGACAACAGCCCCCATTGTTCTAAAAAATGATAGACATATCATCATGTGGTAACACACAATGGCGGTTGAAACTTAATTTTAATTCTTTAAGTTTCTCTTCAACAAGAATTTCACGTCTAAATGTTTCATTTTAATCAATAAAATAGTCAAATCTTACTCCCCCCATTTTTTCCATAAGTAAGCAATATAGTGTTAGGGATTTAGAGGGGAGGGAACAGGGAAGAGACCAAAAACTATATTATATTTTTTGTATGTTAAATTTTCTTCTTCCAAAAGTTTTCTATTGCGATGAGCAAAATCAGAAATAGGGGGAAAGGTAAGAGAGAGAATTAGTTAGTTGCCCCTCTACTCAAAGTCATTTTGTCTGCTAGGTTGGATCAGGTCACTATGTGACTGATACATTTCCTAATAATTGTTTTCTTCCATATTCAAAGAAAGCTTTAATGGATTACTCATTTTTCAATAAAATTCTAGATAAGGTTTCCTATTTGTTTTAAGCAAACAATTACATTTTCCATAACCAATAAACATTTTTTCAAACAGATAAAAAAGAATCAATAAAAATATCTGTTGACGGTCATTTAAAATCAAACAATCACGAAATCAATGAAATTGTTCGTGAAAGAGATGTGTATACAAAAAATAGTTCATTACATTTAAAGCACACGTTGTGAGCACTTGTTTTTTTAACAGTATTTTAACGTTCGTAAAATCGAAAATAACATTTCTTATTTTTATTATGCTCATTTTTTTCACAGTTCGATGTGATATAGAATTTTTAAATTCATCTGTGTGATGAATTATGTAAAATGCTCATTTCTTCTTATGAAGAAAGAATTTCTTTCTTTACATTTATTTTCTGGGGCAGAAAGATTTGAAGAGTTGTTTTTTCATGTAACAGAAAACTTTATACATTTGTTCAGTATGCGGATTTAGAGAGACTTTTGTTTCAGTCTCATTTAATTTGTAAGGAGAACACATTTTTCTTTTTGTTTTTATCGGAGTGTATTTTTCTTTCCAATATTTTCTTTTTTTTCTCATGGAATGGAGATGTATTTTTTGGTCACAGTTCGATGTGAATTTCTGAATTCAACTATCTGGTGAATAATTTAAATACTTATTTCCTTTTATGGGTGAAAAATATTTTTCATTTAATCGAAGGATTTTCGTTTAACTCATTTTTTAATGAAAGTAACATTTTTAATCAATCTATGAAAATGTTTTCATATATTTTTTCATTTAAAATGTAATCATATTTTAACATGTTCCCAAGTCTCTTTGTATGTGTGTAAAGTCTGATTTTTCCACAGTCAGTGGAACTTTGTGAATTTTTTTTAACCGTGTATTTTAATTTGGTGGGGATCGTCAAGAATTTTTCCTGCCTGGAATATATTCCAGGGCTGAAAGAGTGTTTAACCCTGGATTTTAAACAGGATGAATCCCGCGTCTTTATAAAGTGGATGGCCACTGCTTTGTGTTTTCGTCTACTGGTGCTTTATTGAGTTGTGTCCGTGGACTTTTTCTCATGGCGTTTCCTGGTTTTCAGGCATCAATATGACACTATGGGTCAACCAGTGGAAGATTAACTTGATTAAGAAACATCCTGGTCACGGCAACAATATGATACCATGTATCGACTAGTGGATGGTTCACTTGGTCAAGAAACGTCCTGGTCACCTCAACAATGTGACATTATAAGTTTCCGGGAGAGACTTACTTGGTTGAGCAACCAATTCCCCGGGTGTTAGGCACAATATCAAACGATAGGCACACGCAAAAATCAACGGGTCGAGATGGCGTCGACTATAACTGGCTGGCCTGAGTGCCTTCTTGGGTCTTTAGGCACCAATTCATAACACGATAGTCGGCTTCGTTCCAAGCATAGCTAATTAATAAAGCACTCGTCCATCACCTTGCAAAAGCTAATCTACTTTCTGACAAATAGTATTGATTGAAAAATTCTGGCATAAATGGCTGCTAATATTAAAAATACTAGCAGGACCCATTAACCAGCGTTTTCCGGTGGAAGCATGACCCCCCTCATATAAAATTAAACTACGGTTGTTGGTGTTGGTCACTGCCATCTTTGGCCAATTACGGACAGTGGCGGTCGTGACGGCCGTGGTAGCCGTGGCGACCGTGGCGGCCGTGGCGGCTGTGGCGGCTGTGACGGCCGTGACCGAAATATAAAAAAAGCAAGTAAGGACATGCATAAATGCAGTGGTGGAGTTAATGTAAAAAATGACTTTCCCTCAAAAAGTAAAAACAAATTAAAAAGTAAAATACAAAGTTAACGTCTAGCAAAAGTGGTAAAAACACAGCTTCCTGTAGTCAACGTAATTTACGTTAAAACTAAAGCCTAGTAAATCGGTGAATAGCATAAAAGAAAATGAAATAGTCACCAGGAATAGTAAATGCCATAGAAGAAAAAGTAAAGAAAAGCAAAACTAATATAACAGTGGGTAAGTGTCGGTAATAGCTTCCAATCATAAAATTAAATAATGTTACCCGTATTTTTTATCAAAGCGTTTTATTGGGGGGGGCAGTATATATATACATATACATATACATATATATATATATGTATATATATATAAAGTAGCATAATGCTATATATATATATATATATATGTATATATATATATATATGTATATGAAAAAAATAAAATAAAAATACCAGCGATTGTTTACTTTATGTTGTTTTGAAAAAAGAAAAACCGAATTACTTCATAAAGTAGTGATCAACGTTTCGTCCCTTATTGCAGGGGATATCTTCAGGATATTAAAAGGAAAAATTCGGAAGAAGAAAACTATCATAGACCGTACGTAAGTGAAAAGGAAAGAGTGTTAGAATCCATACCCATAACTGGAAGGAAACAATAAATATGTTTGTATAGGAAGGTTGGGTTGTTCAATATATATATATATATATATATATATATATATATATATATATATATATATATATATATATATATATATATATATACTTTTAAAAATATTTAAATACCTATGTACACTTTTTTCTTTCTCTCTTCTCTAATCTTATTCATTTTGTTTAAATTATTTAAGGAAAAACAGCATGGGATAATAGTATGAATTAACTAGGATCTGCCTTTATATTTTGTTCTTTGATTATTATTTCCCCTATACTAGGGGATAAATGGTAGAATCCCTTTCTTTGCGTAATAGTATTAGTGTTTAATATTAGTGCTGACTTAATTTTTAAGAAGATTTGTTTAAAACAATATGTGCTTCCAGAAAATGAAAACGTTTTCCTGTCATGTTGCTCTGAATTTGAATGCTTTCAACACACAGTTTTTGTAAAAAGTTATCAAGTCTTTGGTATCATATGACATTCTGACGACTTTAAACTTTAAAACAATCCTTAAAAATCGTGAAGAGGAACCTAAGCTTGGCTTGGATTGATTACTAAAAGGCATATGATCATATACCTCCTACCTGTCTACCGCAGTGCCTTTGATTTACATAATGTCAATCTAGTAATTAAAGAGATCATGTGGCAAATAACCATAACATCATAGCACACTAACGGCACTGTAATATTTTCTTACATCAAGATCAGAAACGAAATTCCTTTACTGTTCTGCTTAGGGATTGATCCATTAAGCTAGCTACTAAATAAAACCCGGGATGCTTACAATCTGAGTCAGAGATGCCAACACACGTAAAACAAAAGAATAAACCACCTCTTCTTCATGGATGAACTGAAGTTGTACGGCAGGTCATATGCGGATTTAAGTTGACTTTTACAGCTGTTTCATAACTTCCCTCAGTCACAGAATGTATCAAGTGCTCAATCAGAGTTATAAATAGGTTTAAACAGAAAACATATAGCTTCATGAAAATATCGTCATCAAAGATCTAGAAGTGCAGAAAGAATGCAAATATCTTTGTGTCGAAGAGAATGGTTAAATTCAAGATGTTAATACAAGAGAAGAACATTCGCAAGGAATACATACGCTGAGTTAGGAAAATCTGTAAAACAAAGCTTGCAAAAAAAAAACAAGATAACTGCCATTAACCATGTCTGCGATAACATAGGGCGTTGGCCTTTCTGACTAATTAAAAGAAATATACAAAAACTAGATAGTAGAATGCGGAAAAATCTCAACTTGACAATTAGAATTATGCTACTATTTTGCGCACTGGGCAATATATGATCATTTCCCAAAATTATCCTCTCACAATGGCACACCAACAAAGCCAACAAAGCAACCTGCGTCAAACATCTTGAACAAGGCTTTCTTATAAATTAGACGAAATTAGAAAACAAGTCTGCTATGGAAATAGCTCAAAAAGAATTGCCTAAAATACAAGAATTTCCGATTAGAAGAATGAGCCAACCGAACAAAGTGCCAAGTATTTTATGGGTGAATTCAATCAGGACCATTTAACTAAGGAATGTTCTATAGACTAGCTTAAAAGTGGATCTCAGCAATAAACAGAAGTGTAAGTATTGCCATACAGAGGTAGTTAGTGTGAGCCATCTGACATCCAGCTATAAAGTTCTACTAGAGGACGGCTACTATACGAGGCTGCACAATAGTGTGTTTAAATATCTGCACTTGATAATCTGTAAAAAGTTGAATATCGAATGCAGCTGCAAGTCATTGGAATATATACCAATAATAACGGTTGGAAATACGTCAGACACTATCCACTATGACTACGCAACACTTACAGTTACGTACCTAGGAAACAGAGCTGATTGTCCTGGCAGTGATACAGAACAAGATTACGAAAGAAACAACCTCAGCAGAAACTAGTGTCCCAAATGTTACTGAGTTTAACAAGACTAATAGGGAAACGATTACGAAATACCAATCGCTTATGTACGATATGAAAAGAAACCAGAATTTTACAAAGATATGTATCATTGTATTAATTATAAGAGCAACTTATGAAAATGAATTACCAAAACCATCTGACAAATATATGCAATGAACCAAATGCAAGACAGATTTGAAGAAGTGTACTTAAAGGGATGGTTAGTACATTTAAAAAGATCGCTCGGTTGAAATATGAGATAGCGGGATTATGTCTTGAATCTGGTATAGTCCAATCAATATAACGCAAAAATACCTCAACCACAATAAATTGCAAGATTTTGTATTTTTTTGCGGTTTTATGTCACGACTCTGAAAATATATGTAATCAGTGTATATATATATAAGCCTGTATGTGAGTCAGGTTGAGTGCAACAATACGGGGCAAGGAAAAAGCAGAACATCCTCCTCTCATTTCCAGGGTGGGGCAAGTTTTAATTGCGAAATTACATCATATAACCTGGGATTCATACTGAAACTACCGCATTTTAGGCCCACTCTGTAGAAATAGCTGAGGGAAGAGGCGACCATAGATATAGCATAAGGGGGAATTCAAAATCACTTGTAATCATTCTATGTGAAAGATTGATCCTGAAAACATGGGTAAAAATGCCAAATTTATTGATTTATCATGAAAACTGACCGAGTAAGAGATTTAAAACATATTGGAAAATGACTCGTAAGTCGAAAATTTTCAACTTCGAAATTTGAAACTTTCCCCATGCTCGAATCTTCTCCATTCTGTAAGTAGACCCAACCTTAAATAAAACTGAAAAAAAAAAGCTTGCTATTTTTTATATCAGTTCAACAACTGATAAGAAAATCTTTTTTTACAAAAACACCTAATCTCAAGTAGTAGGATACAACAAAATAACACCGTCTATATCCTTGCTAATGTCAAGAACATAAGCAACTGATTCTTTTTAGAACTTTATTTCAAGATATAATTCTAGGTTTGTTATAGATTGAAATTGAATTATCCTGTTATTATATAAACGACATCAACTTGTAGCCTTTTATTATGCATCCTATTTAAGTCTATTTGAATAAACCATTCCTTATTACAGTTAATGTTACGATGGGTGCAATACTTTGTTTTATACCTTTATGATGTACAAACATAGCAGGAAACAATAGATACTAAGATAAAAAATATTCAAAAGATTAACATATACTTATTTAATTTAAAACAAGTAAAATATTTGTTTATTTTCCTAATATTACGTAGTGATTTGGTCTCAAGCGCATGAGATGCGTATTTTATTTTATTCAAATTAAAACAACGTTTCTATTGAATTCTCATTCTTGACGTTATTCACGCGTTACTTGCGCACAGTTCAAGCATTTCAAAATACAACCGCCAGATACAACGCACGGTTCTATACAAACAGACTTCTTGCTCCAAATGTATAACATGGCAAGGAAGAAAAAAAAGAAAAAAAAGAAACAAACAACACACGGAAGATGGAGTATACCTCCGAAATATATTTGTGATAAATTTCAAACAAGTAAAATATTTGTTTATTTTCCTAATATTACGTCGTGATTTGGATTTCAAGCGCACTTGATGCGTATTTTATTTTATACGTATTTATATCTACAGATAATAATAGTGCTGAAATAACTGGCTACAAACAAAAGTAGAATAAGACCTATCAAAATTTCTGCGAGGACGAACCGTGGTCATAGTCAACACAAAATAGCAGAACATGTTTACAAAAATTCTTTAAATCCTCGTTAATAAAGTGATCGCACAATTCACAAGAGAAGACAAGAGTGCACAAAAGCTTATCCAGGTCGCTCCTAGCACTCTGAAAAAACCTTGCTTCTTGTGAAAAGAAATGTTGAAGAGGAGCCTCGGTGCAAAGCCACTTAAGCGACATAAGCTGGTTTCAGTCCCAGAACTGCTATCAGGTATCTCCACAAGTCGACCTACTACGGTAGCGCAGCGAGAAGGAAACTTCTTCGCCCTGCTAATATCAGGCGCAGAAGAGATTGGGCTCGTGAAATTGTGAAGAGAGAGCTCTTGGACAAATGTAATTTTCTCTAATGAGTCACAATTGTCATTATTTCTCGATAGTGGAAAGGTATGGAGTTTCGCTTATTAGGACGTTGACTTAAAAAGAATGCAACTAACGCAGAAACATCGGGTGTTCTTGATTATAGTATAGGGTACGATTTGGAGAGATAGTCGCTCAGACTTGATGGAGTGCTAAAGAAGCAATTTTGCTAAGTATGTTTCAATATTACATGTACGACTCCTACCAATATTCTCAAGTGGTAAAATGAACCAAGTAAACTCCCTATTTATAGAAGACGGAGCTCTTTGTCATTCTGCTAGAGCGACCCAACATTGGTTGAGCCAAAATAGGATTAATAAACTGCCATGAGAAAGTCAGTCCCATTATATGAATCCAATTGAAAACCGTTGTCCGAGAGGGTTCTAACATTAAAGACAGCAAAAATAAATATCAACAAAGTATTAGTTATTAAATTTGTAATCATTTATTTTTATTGTGTTCCATAAATTATATGTTTACTGAAATAAACTATTTCTATGGGTATATATATATATATATATATATATATATATATATATATATATATATATATATATATATATATATTTGTGTTGTCAGGTGGTCGTCGGCCGATTCCTCATATCCTAAATGTTGAATTTCCTATTCTTTTATTGATTGACTTGTAGATAACTTCCTAGACAAATCTTAGTGTAGAATCTGCGTGGGCACAGAAAAATGCAAACGGTGGCAGGGGGGTACTGTTCTGCTTGGTTTTCTTTGTCTGTCTCTTAATCTCCACCTTTCTGGTTCATATTGTCTGGTACCGGATATGATGGACTGGCACCACAGATGCCCGTCCTGAGCTGTTGTTTTCTTAGGTGTGAATGCTAAACCCAGTGATTTGCAGGGTGGTATTGAGTTGGTTTTGTATCGTTGTAGATGGCGGTCGATGGATCGTTGTACTTCGGCTAGCTCGTAGTACAACGTTTGTCTGAAGTGCCTTTTCTCATCAATTCTTAGGATGTTCCATAAACAAACGGAACCTGTGCCTCATGATGATGGCCCTAATCTTGCAACTTTTTACTCTCTCAAGAACGCTTGTAGTCATACGATTTGATATTCAGGAAAGCTCGAAGTATTTGCTGGTGAATGTTTTCTAGTTTATTGAGATAATGCCGGTACAATTGAGATCTCAAAAACGTAGGAGTAACAACCACATGGGATTCCATGTGTTCTTTTTTTAATAAAACATGTTTTTCTATTTTTTAAGATGCTCAGTTTGTTTGCTGAATACTTCATAGACGAAGTCAATTTGGCTTTCAATTTCATTCTCAATAGAACACGTTTCTGAGATTATACTTCTGAGTTATGCAAAATAATCGACTTGCTTAAGAAGAGTGTCCTTTATCTGAAGGTTTATGTCTTTTAAGATGGGGATGGGTGCTGGATAAACACGCATTTTTTTGTGATATTAACAGTGAGTCCGAAATTGTGGTAGACTGCTATAAGTTGTTTACGGATCTCTGGATACTTCTTTGAATTGGTTAAGAGCTGCGTTGCCACCTGCGTATTGGAGCTTTGTGGATTGTTGGAAGTTCACAAAGCTTAAAGAGACCTCCATCGTAACGTAGCTGATATCCACTCAGGGTTGTTTGGAAGAAGTTTATGCAACATCGCAGCAAAGAAAAAAAGAGTAAGTGCAAAGACAAAGTCTTGTTTTAGTCCGCAGTTGGCTGGAAACCAATTGAGTCCTTGCCCTAATGTAATAAATAGCCGGACATGCAATAATGCAGTGCCTGGATAAGTTCTATAGTGATTTGCCCATCCAAATTGCTAGATAACACTCTGGAACACTAGATGGAACACTATTGAATTGTAGGTTATAAAATACATCTAGCGCAGAAAACCATTTCTATTGTGCCCCTAGAGGCACGGAATATGCACTAAGATTCTTGAAGAAGCAATTTAGTAGCAATGTTTCCATAATGGACATAAGGACAATTCCACATGATTTTCATTCAGCCTTTTTAAAGTTGTTATTGTTGTTATTATTATTATTATTATTGGTGTTTTTGTTGTTGTTATTATTATTATTATTGTTGTTGTTGTAATTATTATTATTATTATTGGTATTGTTGTTGTTATTATTATTATTATTATTATTATTATTGGTGTTTTTGTTGTTGTTGTTATTATTATTATTGTTGTTGTTGTAATTATTATTATTATTGGTATTGTTGTTGTTGTTATTATTATTATTATTATTATTATTATTATTATTATTTCACATCTTTTGGTAATTGACGTTCTTCCCATAACTTAAGGATGGGAGTGAATGCATTTGTTTGCCGATGATGTATATGCTGAATATCGATATGACGAGGGCTTTATTTACTTCCTATTGCGTCAGAGAAATCTGGAATTTTAGCAAGAATGGTAATGCGTTTATTCATAATTGGGCTGGGTACTATGATACAATTTAAAAATAATATATAATGAAAGTTAACAAATAAAAAAAGAAAAGATATACTCCGATAATTAAAAAACTGAGCTATTGATATATTTTACATGCATGAAATATATGTATACACACACACACACATATATATATGTATATATATACATACATATATATATATATATATACTAGCTGTACCCGGCCACGCGTTGCTGTGGCTCAGTTTGTTAAAATGGAACACATGTGAAAGTAGAGAAAAGTTTGATTCTTTTTTTCAAGAGAATGTACAAATTATTTTTTTTAAAGATGTTAAGAAAATAAAAAGAAAAATACTTCCATCATTAATTATGCAAAAAAAAATAAATAAAATGTTGATTTAGTGTTTCAATATTATGCTTATAAATTACGCTAAAACTTGCTGAGTATGCGCTGTTTTACGATTGTTGCAAAAATGGAACGGAAACTTAAATTCCGCTTCGTTTTAATCTTTCTTAATTTTTTAATTGTGCCCCCCAAACGAATATAATCAAAACAGTAACATTCAACAATTGTACTTTATGTATATAAAACACAAAATATTTATTAAAAAAAAAAGTTTTAAAAAAAAAGTTAATAACGAAAGGGAAATAATTCCATTTTTAAACGAAAAAGTCAGTTTGGTATATCTTTTTGTTATTTTTTACATAAGTCCAGCTTACCATTCACATTGGAAATGTCGACATTTATAGGTTGCCGGGTACGTTTACAACGAATAAACACTCCAATCTAGTAGATGTATCAGAATTTTTGTAGGAATTTTCTACACCCCTATCATGAAACTGCGAATAAAATATAAAAATTTCGTAATTTCTCTTTTAAAAGTGGGTTGTTTATTTTCTTTATGGATTATACTTCCAAAATAAACTATTAAAGTTGTTTTAAAAGTAATAGAAATATTTTTTTTATTTTTTAAAACACATTAATGAATTTTACGAACTCAATATTTTTCAATTTTTAAACTTTAAAAATCTATCAATATTTTTCTATTGATTCTATTTTTACGATATTTTCAGGGTCAATGTGAAATATTATGCTCTTTCCAATAAACCGAATATAATATTTTAGACTTTTTTTTTAATTCACGACCCCCCCCCCCATTTTCAAGTGTCTAGTAAAAAGTAAATAATTAATTTACTCACCAAAGTTTTATATATCACACATTGAAGAGAAAAGGTCAATAAGTAATATATTCAAATTTAAAACAAAAAAGTAGTGTTTTTTAGAAATTTACCTGTAAAGTTCCAAGTTTAAAACCTTTTTTTTTAAACCACGTTGTTTGTTTTTTCTTTTGTTTTTTTTTATGAGACCTTGGTCCTTGCTCCTTTAATTGAAAACAAAATTAGGGCTTCAATTACATTTTTCGAGTAGTTATAAGCTTGGAAAGACAGGGGGTAGAATAATTCACGCCTTCCATTTTGAAATCTCTATTAAGAAGTAAATAATTTATTCACCACAGTTTTATATATCACACATTGAAGAGAAAAGGTCAATAAGTAATATATTCAAATTTAAAACAAAAAAGTAGTGTTTTTTTAGAAATTTACCTGTAAAGTCCGAAGTTAAAACCCTTTTTTTTTTAAACATGTCGTTTGTTTTTTGTTTTTTTTTTGTTTTAATGAAGCCTTGGTCCTTGCTCCTTTAATTGGAAAAAAATTAGGGCTTCAATTAGATATTTCGAGGAGTTATAAGCTTGGAAAGACGGGGTGGAATTATTCACTATTTTTCACGAAATTTCTGACAAACCTACCAATCTATCCATGTTAAGAACAGCTTTCGGAATAAGCAACCCTAACCTTGCCAGAATACCCGAAAAGCTATAAAAGTTGAAGCGTCGAATGTGAACGATGAGTTGGACGTAATGTAAAAATGTACCGAATTTAAAAGGGAACGAAATTCAAATTTCCGTTCCATTTTTACAATCGTAAAGCAGAGCATTCTATGCAAATTTTACCTAACTTACTGTATTAATGCTATTTATTTAAGCAAAAAAAATAGATTTGGCTATAAATTCCTAAACTCATTTCACCCTAAATAATTTAGGTGACTGAAAAAGGAATCTAATTGAATCTTTAATTTCCTGAATAGTATGCGAGAATTCATTTTTTTTCGAGTTATATCGAATTCATTAATACGGACTTTAGGGGCTTTTTTCGTAATGTTACTATAAAAATTATTTTTTATTGTTACAAATTACGATGCTTTATTTATATTAAAAAAAAAGCAAAAATAAATTCTTACGTTTTTTATTTACTACTGAAAACTATAACTTTAGTAAAGGTATTTTTTGTTTAAACAAAATAAAACATTTTCACTAAGAGTTAAGTAAAAATAATTAGTTCATTATATTCTGCGACCATTATTTGAAAAATACTGCAATTTTCATTAGAATTTGTTAATTTCCTGATTTTTGGTGAATTTTTAAGTAAAGGGAGGAGTAAAAATATTTATACACTTTGAGCGTCGGCATTCATTTTGTGTATAGATGCCATTTTTCGATGAATATTTGATAGCAAAGCGACCGCGTGTTGTTAATTTAAATTAAATTTCAATCACATGGTTACATTATCAATAATCATGTGATTAAACCCATTGAAAATTCACCGATATTGTAAACACATTCTGTTTACATTAAGCCTGTAGAGTTTTTTTAGTGATGCAATGTTGGCAACTGAGATTTAAAAAAAACCGCGAGATCAAGAGAAAGAAATCTCCAGAAAATCGCTAGATTTTGAACTTTTATCGTCATAAATTTTCAAAACTCGCAAATTCCCCCCCCCCAACTCCATATTTTAATTTCTTACCATAAAAAAATTATAAATATAGTATATTCAATATATAAAATGTTCCGCGTTTTCTCACTATATGTTTCTGGAATTATATTGAAGCGGTTAGCTCCCCAGAAGGCTTACATATTTTATCAGCTAGTTTTGCCTGTTTTTTTCAGAGAGGGTATTTATTTTTTTTGTAGGAAACAAATCATAAATTCAAACTTTTTATAATAAAAGGTAAATTGAAATATACTGCAAATTAAACATCACAATAATGGTGCAACATTGAAATTAGAAAAATGAAAAACAAAAAAAAACTTTGTTTTAGCATATTAAAAGTATTTAGGTTGGTAGATAATTAAATTCTACTGTATTGGTATGAGTTTTTTTTTTTGTTTGTTTGTTTTTTTGCTGTTGTTTCTTGCTTTTTACAATTTTCGACTAAATACTTCTAAATAAAGCAGGGTTGCTTAGATCGTATTTTAAACTAAACTTCGGAGGTTGGAATGCCCCCCACCTAAAATGTACTTGGAAAAATTGATTTTATAGCGAGATTTAAGAATGGTTAGCCGAAAAACGGTGAAAAACAAAACAAATAATCAATAAATAATTGTTACCAATGGCAATAAATGCTACTTTTTTTACTTACTTGAATGAGTTTATTTTATGTTTTAAAGTATTTTCAAGCGCTTTTCTTTATTTTTTAATCTAAAATTGAGGATGTGTTGGTGCCAAATATCTCCAAATTTTCTTGAATTCCCCGCTAGATTGCAAACGAAATCTCCAGATCTAGCAGGAAAACCGTTAAATTGTAACACTGGTCACGTGACAGGAAGCGGTAATAAATAATTGTTCCTAAATAAAAAAAAAACGGCGTATCGATATAAAGAAAAACACCTATTTATCATAGAAAAATTAAGTATAATGTTATAATTAAAAAGAAATGTATAAAAACACACATGGATATAGTAAACATATTATACTAAAACGTGGAAGCCATCCGTCCAGTGGTTTTTTAGACTTTTAATTGCGAACGAACCAAGAGTTACATTTATATATATAGATATATATACATGCATATATATTGTTGTGTCTGTATCAATAACAACACGAACGGAGAAAGTAAAAGTAAAACAAATATATTAAGATGAAAATCAAATACATATTTACAAAGGTGCAGTTGTACTGCAGTTGGAAGATTGTCTGGCAGAGGGCGTGTTAAAGTCCTTCATGGAGCAACCGGCACATGCGTCTTGCCTATCCGGCGTTCGAACACAGCTCTCCGGTCTTGCTGACTTGATACCTTTTTCTATATCTCGTTCACCCACGTATGCTAATTAGTGGGCGTCTCCACAGCACCCCCTCCCAAGATTTGAAGTAATGTAGATTTCAATATCTTTTCCTTTATCATTGGGTCTGTAGTCTTTCTTTTACTTCCCGATCTCCTCGGTTCGGGCATAGTATGTGGTGGTTCAATATTAAACGTTTCGTATACTATATCAATTGGATCTTCCTGTTCCTCAGGTTTGTCATCTTAGTTGTCCTTCCTATGACGTTTTCTCAATTGATTTTGGTGTCTTTTGTGTATCCCTTTTGGACCTTTTATCATCTAGACCAAGTCGCCGATACGTTTATCTACCGTACCCACCACCCAATATGACATATTATTTTTAAAACATTTAAAAGATACCTGATCACTAGGTTTAAGCCTTTTACGTGATGTGTGTGTCATTTTAAATACGACTGCTTGCTTTGGTATTAATTTATCAAATGGTGATTTTATCTTTCTCGCAAACATTAATTCTGCTGGCGATAATTTCGACGGTGTATTTGGGTTCTCAGTTATCCTGTGTATTTGCAGGAACTGTTGTAATGTTTTATCCGTCGATTTTATAAAGGCACGCTTTATCGTATCTACGAACCTTTCCGCTAATCCATTTGATATAGGATGGAACGGTGGTGTAGTTATATGGTTTACCTGAAACGATTCACAAAAATCCTTGAAAACACTTGAAGTAAATTGTGTTCCGTTATATGTTACTACAATGTCTGGTACCCCAAAACGCGCAAATATTTAATGCAGAAAACTTATTGTGTTATCTGTCGTTCAGTTTTTTACCTGCTTTTCTTCCGGCCATCTGGAAAAGCTATCTACTATGATTAGGTAGTATTGTCCCTCGATCAGTCCAGCAAAGTCTAGATGAATGCGCGACCATGGATGGTCAGTTAATCTTTTCTAGTGTTGTGGCGCAGCTGGTTATATTTTTACAAAAAGCGTTCATCGGTTTATCCCAAAGGTTGAATTTTTCAATAAAATCTGTTCCCAATAAATTCTCGCTTTCTTTAATTACGAAGATTTTCAATTTCTTCGTTGTGCCATTTAAATTAATGGGCAGGACGACTTCTCCTTCGAATTTGATTTCGTCTCCTGTCACCGTTCTTGTACCCTTACTTGACTTTTTCAGAGTCGGTTTATCCAGTTTTTTCCAAATGCTAAAGTTTATTACCGACAAACCTGCTCCAGAATCAAGTTGAAATTTTATTTGTTTGCCGAAAATATTACCCAACACATATTTTCATAAATTGTCTTTCTCTTTGTCGTTTGTTCGCATTTGGTGTACTCTATATTTTGTTCTGCAACAAATACTCTTATCTCCGACTTTGTCGCAATTGAAGCATCTGATATTTTTGTAAGGACAATCCTTTCCCCAATGTTTTTCATCACATCTTCCGCAATTATTACTTGGTCCCGATTTTCTATAGTTCCTTTGACTTGAATCGTAATTTAGTTTTCTGTAATTAGAGTTTGAGTATTTATAACTCGCGTAATCTTTTGGATTTTGACGAGTCTCACACTTTCTTTGCTCAGCGTTTCTGCCAGATTTTTTAATCTTCCTTATGTACGACACTCCTGCTTCTTCTATATCTCTGGGTCTTTTTTTAGTGATACTGCACTTTGACAATCTTTTGCTAACTTTTGTAGTGTCAGACCTTGTTCTGTCTCTAATTTTCAGAGAACACGTCTTCGGATCTCTGAATTTTTTGTAGAAACTAGCCCCTGTGCAAAAGTTAAACATTTGAAATCGTCCACCGTAAGTTCCGATAATTTAAAATTGTCGCAGTGTTTATTCACTACTGACACATATGTCAGGTAGTCCTTCTCCTCCGTTTTCTTAAGGTTCATACACGACCATCTCTTGTGAAAATGAGACATGTTCCGTCCGAATAACTCCTTAAGAAGTTTTACGGTCTCAGCGAAGTCAAACTGATTCGTTCTCCTTGGCAATATGAAATCAACAAATTTGCAATGTTCACTGGTACCAAGCTTTCGAAGTAATAAACTTACTTTCTTTGCGTTTGACCAGCTTTAGCAATCTGTTTCGAAAATATCTTCATACCTGTTGAAGTATGCCTCAAAAGTTTTATCCTCTTTCGGTAGGTACGTGAACGCATCTATGCTATTCACAATTGTTGCGTTGGAAAAAGTCGTATTGCTTTCCTGTCCATAATTAGTCGTTAATCTTTCCACCAAATCTTTTTGACCAAGTTGCATTTGCTCTATACATTTAAGAAGCCGTTCATTCTGTCTTTCGTATCTTTTTTGTAGTTCTTTTTTCTGTACTTCGTCTCTTTCTTGTTGACGCATTTGCATTTCCGCGAATAACTTGATAAGATCTTCCATTTTGTTTTTCAAATTAGTAAATCAGTCACTTTTACGATTTCCTTTCTTTAATAACTACGAACAACCGATTCCTTACAAGAAAGAAAAAAATCCCTTCTTAGTACACTGAGAAAAACAAAATCACTTTTTCTTTCAAAACAGTCTACCTAATAAGTTCACGGTATCCTAGCGAAACACCTTTTTGTGTGCACTTTTCAGAAAGGGTTACTGTAACTTTCAATTTTTTTCTCGTAGGCACTTTGAAATAAAGTGCTTGCTGTTTTCTTTTTCAAGTGTCCCGGGTTTTGAATCTCCTTTTCAAGTAGTCACAAAAAAAAACATCTTGGTGTTTTGCAAGTATCCAGCGCTTGAATATCGCGTGTGACAATTTCGTAGTTGCTGCGTTTTAAACATTGAATTGCCGAGTGAATATTTTTTCAATCTTTGACGAGTAAGTATTTCCCGAATACCACTATTGAGTTTGATAGTGTATTTTCTCACGCGTAAATCTTTTTTCGAAATCCCGTCGCCACTGTTGTGTCTGTATCAATAACAACACGAACGCAGAAAGTAAAGGTAAAACAAATATATTAAGACAAAAATCAAATACATATTTACAAAGGTGAAGTTGTACCGCAGTTGGAAGATTGTCCGGCAGAGGGCGTGTTAAAGTCCTTCATGGAGCAACCGGCACATGCGTCTTGCCTATCCGGCGTTCGAACACAGCTCTCCGGTCTTGCTGACTTAATACCTTTATCTATATCTTGTTCACCCACGTATGCTAATTAGTGGGCGTCTCCACAACATATATATAGTAAGTTATAAAATATATACATAGCTCTGTATACGTATTGAGCACTGTTGAAGTAAATACTTTTTTAAGTTTACGCATAAATTTATACTCCCGTATATTAATTTATCTGAGTAAACGAAGTAGTTATACACACACACACACACACACACACATACACACATATATATATATATATATATATATATATATATAGCATAGTAATAATATACTAGGCTTGCATACACTAATCTATAAAAGTGTGAGCACAATTCTCAACCTATATCTTGCCCGAATTTTATACCTACATACTAGAAATTTCGTATATAATGTATTCAAACATTTGGAAAACTTATTAATCTGTTTTCATCTGGAAAAGGGTCTGTTAAAGGTTCAGAATTGGGAAATAGGTACTTGCGGTCGTCGTATTTTTATCTGTTTGCTAACTATTTCACAGCTGTGCATGCGTGAATAGTTCACATGACACATTCCTTATATTAAGAATAAGTAAGCTTAAAAACACATTTTAAAAATCGTGTCAATGGTTATCATACTTGACTCATTAGGTTTTGGTTTCAATCTCAGCTCGAGTATTTTTTACTTACAAGAAGTGAACTGTTTTGCAAAACATAATGCTCTCATGCACCTGTCTCAGTTTCTTTCTGTTTTTGAGATAATTTAACATTACGTTCAATACCGGGCAACACCGGGTACATCAACTGGTATCTATAATAAATATTACATGGATTGATATGTACTAACTTTCTACGTCAATTTTCTCTTTTTGAAGTGAGGATTGATAATTAGTAATATTAGGATTGTTTGGACTACTTTTTGCATCTTCATTGTTATTTTCGCAACAGGTTCAAAATTCCGTGGAGATTTTCGAGCTCGACAGAAAGATTCTCAGGTTAAGAAAAATATATCCAAAGAAAATCAGAAGTTACATCGGCCGAAACGTTGAAAGAATAAACTCAATATGAAAATAGTAATCGAAAAAATCCAAATAATACAAACAATTGTTTCCGTGTGACATTTATGTAATCTTTGTAATTTATTTTATCAAGTCATAAAGTGGATGTTTGAAAATGAAACGATTCATTATTCATGGATTGCTATCTGATTATACAGGGCGTTTCAAAAGTCTTGGTAACATTACAACATATTTAAAATCGTTATGTTCCCAAGACTTTTGAAACACCCTGTATTACTCATTATTACTCATTATTAATTATTACTCATTTTAGCCGAAGATGGCTTCCATCAGATTATAGTTGGCTAGCAAGCTAACGCTATTGTGTTACTGAATGTGTATTCAACTTTAAAGCGCAATCGAATTGAAGGTAAACGAGTTATCCAACCTTTAACTCTGGTCTACATAAACATATGAATTGCTCATTCGGTATTTTGGAACAATTCCACAGAATTGAAAAACTAAATAAAGTTTGAAATCATTTCATTGACTGGTGAAGCAAATTTATGATAGGCACTTTGATATTTCTTATGTCCGCCATAATTACATTTATGTAATGCTAGCAAAGCTACTCGACGTTACCTGGGGATCTGGGCAATAACATAGGAGTGTTAATATTGAGTGCAACAACTTTCTTTAAGAACTTATACTTTTCTCTCGCTCTCTCTCTCCCTCTCTTCTCTGTCTCTTTCTCTCTTTCTCGTTCTATCCATCGATCTTTTTGTCTATACTCATCTCTCCTGTTCTCTTTTTCCTCTACTTTCTCTCTTTCCACCTCGATTCATACTCGTATCTCTATACGTTAAAATATATTTTCCAATATAAAAGCGAAATATCATTTCACAACAAAACTAAATGCAAAGTAGAATCGCTTTAAATATCGACCCCTTCTCTTCTCATGTTGCAGTTGACGCCTTCAAAATGAACATTATGAAAAGATTATGTTCATGCACTGTACGATGCAATGCTTCAGAAGGAAATATCGGCTTTGTAGATGTGTCCAGTAATTCCCAACTTTTACTTTGATACACACGCAAACGTTACTATGACGATGTTTTATCTATATATTAATATTAGCCTGAGTTCTGGGTGTTGCTCGGGTGTTTGAAGGTGTGTATGCTAATCAACAGAAAAAAATGGTTGTAGGCAGGCAGGCTCGAACCCATACCGCGAAAGAGGAAAAGAACGTGAAAAAAACACTTTGACATCTTTGCTGTTGAGTCCATCGCCAACCCGGTAGTCGCGAAGGTTTAAATTAAGGCTAGTCAATCTAAAAGAGAGGATGAATTTTGAAAATATCGGCGAAAAATCGAACCTTCCCTGTAGAAAAGTGCCCAGTTGAGGGTGAAGTAATTAATGTTTTAGCCAATTTTTCGATATTTGTCGTCCGAAGAGTCGAGCTTTAAAGCAATACTGATCTCGTGAAAATCCGTCGCCTCTGTCGAAAGTTTTAGGCAGACATACAAACATACATACATACATACATATATTTAATCGGACAGGTGAGATTTATATTATAGACAATAGCGTGTATGTTATTTTCTGTGTCACGCTTACATCCGGGGTCGTTTAATTGTTACGTACTTCTATTTTTTGTCATAAATAATTTCACCAAGAATTCTTCATAATTTTTGGTTTCGGATTAGCTTATAGCTGATGGCACTTAAGTCATTTATTTATTTTTATAAATATATATATATCAAGACTTCTTCATAAGTTTTGGTTTCGATTTCTATTATAACTGCTGGCACTCCAGTAATCTATTTTTTACTAAATAATTTTATCAAGGATTTTTTCTAAGTCTTGGTTTCGGTTTTGATTATGGCTGAAGGAACTTAAGTTTTATATATATATGTATATATATATATATATATATATATATATATATATATATATATATACATAATGTTTTTATTTCGGTTTCGATTCAAGCTAATGCACCCAAGTCATATATATATATATATATATATATACATTTTTTTTTTATTTTTGAAATCGCAACTTTATAATATTTAAATATTGCTAGAACATTAACTCTATAATAATATAAACGGAATCTGAAAGAATTTAAATATCATATTTAAACGTACTTTACGACCGAGATTTTCCGGGCGTTCATGCTAGCTTAGATAAATACTTTGGCAGTTTTAATAAAAAAGCTACAATAATGCCAGAGCGTCTCCATTTACACTGAACATCTACAACATACCAACATCTATATACTACATATGAATGAATCCCCTGTGGAATTTCCACAGGTACCGCTAGTATAAAATAATAATAATAATGAAGAAGAACTCAAATATTCAGCATACTTTGATTACTTTTTAATAATCGATCAAATAGTTTCAAGTGCATAATTAATATAATCGATTAAATACGGAAGGAACACAATCTACATAATGATTTAAAAACGTAAATAATGGACTGCACAATTTATTAAAATAAACTCGAAAAATCGAGTAAATAATTTAAAGTACTGAAATAAATTATAAATATCTGATAAATGATAACGCTTAAAAATCATAATCTGTTTGTTGTTACGTTGATACGGGAAATACAAATACGCAATAATTATTTTGTGATAGTATTATTATAGTGTGGGGGCCCCGAAGCGGTTTACTTACCTGGTTATAGACTGAGGTCCCCATTTTGTAGGATACGTTGAGGAACCGGTTATTGAGAAGGTGGCGTGTTCGATTACTAATAGTTCCAAGGTCATCGTTTTTGATTAGAACAGCGTAATCAAACAACAAACAAACTTGTGTCACAAGTACATTTAAGAAGAACATTGAATAAAGCACACTAAAGCAAGTTCATATATATACATATATAGAGAGCATATTTATTTACACAGAGAAGCATTGTACAATACAGAATGTGTTTGTGTACACGCGCGTGTGTGTACACGAGAGTTCTTGTGTATGTAACAGTTCGTTAAGAATTATTCATTCTTATGCAAGAGTTAATTAAAGCTTACGTGTTTATAGATTCGTTCAATGTTTATTCCTACCTTGAAAGAATGCACGGCTGTCGAGGCGTATGTATAAAAATTGCTTATATTACATCGTAAGCTAGACGAGAAAAGAAAGCGTGTTGTCACGTCGACGTCTCGAATGGAAAAAGACAGAAGAGAGAGATAAACAGAACAGGAGATAGAAAACGCCACTTTTTGAGCAAACAAGTACTACAGGGACAGGTAACCGGTGCGTTATTTTAAGGTTTATGTATGCATGTTTGTACGTATGTATGTATGTATGTATATATGTATGTATGTATGTATGTATATATGTATGTATGTGTGTATGTATGTATGTACGGTTTGAATAACGCATGTTAGATTTAAAAGGGCGTGTGCCTATAATAGAAATTCAAACTAACAATTTAGTATTTCCCTTTGACTAAAGATTCAGTTCACGGAATGGACACCTCGTCAACATAAGAGGCCAAAGATAAGACCAAGAACGAGGTGAAGGGACGATCTGATACAACTCATGGTTCCCACATGGCAGCGGATAGCTTAGGATAGAGTTAGATGGCTAAAGTTCAGGGAGGGTTCTTCATTGACTGATAAGCCCCTTGATTGATTGATTGATTGATTGATTGATTGAAAGATTCAGTTTCATATGTTTTCTAACATTATTAGTGTACAACAAAATACGGCAGAATTCGATCTCTTACTCCAACGTTAAATCTAATCTCTATAAAAGCTGATGCAATATTTGAGATTATAAAACCTTCCTACGATGAGTGCTCCCAAAGTAATTCCTGATATGTTTTATTCCGCCTGACTCGATCAGCGTGATTGCAAATTGCATTGTGATATTTACTGAACTTATGCGTTCATGATCTGTAAGTTTAATCTTACTTGCAGATGTTGACAGTGTCAGACTAATAAAGACACCTCTATCATTGGACGTAAAGCAAATATTGAATTCCTGGAGAGTGAGTATTGAGAATAGTGTTTAAGATTACTTCGATTCGGAAATCATGTGTTCAATAGTGAATTTGTTTCTACATGGCCACTGTGTAGAAACAAAGTTTGGGGCACAAAAGGCCGTTCGTTTTTTGAGTTAAAAATAGAAGACTTTGCTTTGGAAACGGCCTTCGTATTAATGCATAATTGTTGTGCTAATAAACGCCTTAAGCATTGCGTAGAGTATCATTCCATTCGGATTGTGAACATTTACCGATTTTGACAGAAACATTTGGTCGTTTGTCTCGTTGGTAGATAGTTGTTAACTAATTATATAGCGGTGCCCTCGGCAATGATGTAGAGATATTGTTAAATTCTTTATCATTGGGATAATAGAAGCAATGTTAATCTATAATAATAGCTACATTTATTGCTTTGAGATATCAATTTACTTATTATATCAGTAAGATAATGGAAAAGGATGTGAGTCTAAGTTTTATGTTATATAGTGATGTTATATAGTGATATTAGAAAGGTTACAGTACTTTCGCATCATTTACGGCATGGGAGAGACAATTTAGTTTTTTGGCGGTGAAATTTGTAAGGTTAACAATCTGGGTGAAAGTGCTTTTGTATATGACTCTGGTGTTAGTGGCATTTTTGTTGTTGAGCTCTCGTTTATGTTTTTAATTACGGGATTGTATGTTCTGGCTGTTATAAATAGGGCTATGACAACATCATATTATTTTCATTGTTTTGACTCTCGAGTATATATCCGACAGTTAGACACAGTTAATCAACGTAGAACCACATAAAAGCATATAAGATATCAAGGCATAAACACTCGCGAGTCAAAACAGTGAAACGAATATGCTGTTATAAAATATGTTATTTTGTAAACGTTGACTAAGGTAGAGGTGTCTTTAACTAGTGTTGAATGCGAGGTTTAATGTGAAGTAAATCCTTTATTGTTTTAAAATTGAAGTTATTAATTTTCTGTCACATTTGAAGTATTGTAAGGATTTATTTCCTTAAAAAGAGATTATTAAAACGTGTGTACGATTTATTGTTATCTATCATGTCGATATCATTTACGCCGACAGATTTCTTATGAGAGGAAATTGTTTAAAATGTTTGCTTTCTTGTCGTCTGTACATATTGAAACATTTGCGTTCATCGTTTTGGACAAAAAACTTGAAAATATTTTAATATTTTGCAAATGTTCTCAATACAGATTACTTCCATGCGAAAATCGTATGTTCAATTGTATTTAGTTTATTTACTATGTTAGGGTAACAAATGTTATTTGTTATATAAGAATATACATTCAATATATTCGAAATAATGACAGATATATTTGAAGAGTCCATTATGTAAAAATTCCAGGAACAGCATTAACTCGACGGAGATGGCAACCCATGGGTAAAGAAAAGGTATTCAAGCAAAAATTCGAGCTCCTAGAAGTTGCATCCCAGTATACCTTCGTATTAACGAAACATTTAGAAAGCTTTTTATAAATCCTCAATTTCTCATTTCAAACGCAAACATAAACCTTTAAATCGAGAAGATAATAGCGATTAATACTATTTAAATGTCCATCATAACAACATAACCAGACCAAAGAACACGATTAAATAAAATATATCTCACATAGGATTCTCCAAGAATCATACACAAAAACAATTCAAATCCGATAAAAAAGCCGAGAAAAATAATGATTTACTCAAAACAAAATCCCATTTACTCCTAAAGATTACTTTTTTAACCAACAGGTACAAAATATAACATGTACCTCATTTCAGCGAAACGGCAAGCAATATATTTAAGAAAAAAAAACGATTTTAAACACAATAATTCCGCTAAAGCACTATTCATACAAAGATTTTACCCAAGTAATTTGTTCTGACAAAGTGCAAACTCTTCAAATCACACGAGGAAAATGTATCGATATTGCTGTAAGCCTTTTCTCACAACAATCTAAGGTAAACTATAGACAACATTCCACTTCATAAAATAATCCGATTCCTCTTAAAGTACACAATATATGCACATATATATATACACATATATATATATAATATACAATATATATATATATATATATATATATATATATATTGTGTACGTGTCGGTTATATTTATATATATATATATATATATATATATATATATATATATATATATATATATATATATATATATGATTTCGGATCTGTGGATTTTGTGGATTTTGTGAGGTGCGACATTGTTTTTGAAAGTACTTATATGTCATAACTTACATTCAAAAAATCTAATATTTATTTTCTCGTTTGTTAAACTGGTTGGATGGCATCGTCATGGAAAGTGTAAAATAATATCTGGGCGGCATTGGCCTGTGTTCCTATTGGTTAGATAACTACACCTTTGTTGAGAAGGAGTCTGTGCATAACACATTCGAACCTCCCTGCGGTTTGTTTCATGTGTGTTAGCTATTAGAATTTCTTGTGTATGGCGCGATGGCTTAGATGGCAGGATACGTGCCTTGCATGCAAGTGGCTCGGGTTTCGAATCTCGAGTTAGGATATGATAAACACGAGCCTAACCGGAGGACGAAACTACGGTCTTTAATTCACGATTTGCGGCTTTTCTATCTTCTCTGAGCTGCGACGTTTACTGATTATTGAAATAATTAAATATATATGAATTATTTTGTTAGAAGGTGTGTATTATTCATTTCAGAGATGCAACATAGTATCACTAACATGGCAGGGACTTCACTTGTTACAGCCCCTTACAGATCATCAGCGTCTCAATGAAGAACGGGCTGTTTGTAAAATGTAACAGTAGGTGATCACTGCTTTTATCGTCCATTGTATGTTCACATATTCCTTGTAAGGTAGAATTATATTGGTTACGGCTATGGCTATTGTTTATGCCTTTATTGTAACTCAGTATTATTCGAATACGACTTAATTACATATTACAGCGTTTGATGGCCATCTGTTTATATTATTATTCGTATCTAGAAGTGAGAGTGATAAGTGTTATTAGACTCGTGCCTGGTTTAAATTCAGGGAAGCTGAGGATATATCTATGCTTTTTTTAAGAAATACTGTTTTATATTCATATATTTGTTCCTAAATTGCTCATGCGTAGAGAAAAGGATTATAAAAAATGAATATTGGAACTTGCGGAGTTTCGGACTTTGTATCTAATCCTTACAGCGAACATTGTTGGCTTCCATCCATCCAGCGCGGCCGCAGCGGAGATTGAACTCACTAATCGAGTTTTGTAGTATAATTCAAATATTGTCCTAGCTGAATACTTGATGCTTCGTCAGGGATATCAAGGGTATTTTTTATCACTATATGGGTTGCCTACCACGGCTTAAGAGAGTCCCATCTACCCTCGAGATAAAGATAGGCCTTGCCAGCTTCTCAACCTGGTATTTTACCTAGCGGTATATACAGCGCCTCGCCTTCCCAAATGGTCACCCATCTTGTACAGGCCAGACACAACGTTGCTTAACTTCGGTGATTTGGCGAGAACCGGTGTTAACGTGATTGTGTCGTATACTGCTGGTTTAATGATTAGAAAATCTACTTCGTTGAATAAGAAACTACAAACTCATGCATTGCCACTCAACATGATCACTCAAGAAATAAATATATAATTATAACTTAAATTAAACGGTTGATCTAAGTGTCATAGTAATTGCTTACTTGATCTGATGCCCTTATCCAGCTCAGAAGAATTACTACCCTTTTTAATAATATTATTCAAGATTAAAAAAATACGTACAAATAACTTTAGGGGCACATTTTTTCCTATTTGACAATGCATGATATAAAAGCATGCTTAAGTAAAACCAATATATTTGACTTGTTGCTTACTTTGTAGAAAAAAGGCCATTTATTCAAAATCTATGTAATGTTTTTATACAAGCAAACTATTTTAGATCTATACGGAGACATTAAATATACCTAGGACGATCTGATTTGAATTAGTCTGTAAAAAGTGGTTAAATTGATAAGCATCTATTTCAACGTTATGCCACGGTTGGTTCGAATCCTACGCTGGGCAAATATTTTTTTTTTTTTGCATTGGTTTTCCAGTTAATTATGACTCAATATTGATTATCATCGTAAACTTTAAAAAATAATAGATGAAAAAATATTTAATACATGGTTTAAACTTCTATTTCAGGCTATAACATCCAAGAAAATTTGATGAACCCGGCGTAGACAGGAACTTCCGCTAGTTCATATATAAGCATGTTCTAGATGTGTTTAGCAGTTAGTAATGTCTACCGCCGTAAAACAGACTCCAACATTTCAACTTGTCAGCTCTTTTCGTCGTGGAGTCATCATACCAGACTCGTTTGTCTTGTTCAGCTGTGTAATTAAGTTGATATGCAAAAATATTTTAAAGATGGACGATTCCATCAACGTTCTTGACAACGCATATTCATCTTATTAAACATCTTTCAGCAGAAACTCGGCAGAATATCAACAGTGTTAACAGCAAGTGTAAATTCACATTATGGATTCATGCATCTTTTATAATAATGGCGGTGTTACATTATATTTTATTTTTCCCAACTTTATTTATTACAATAAAGTCGGTGTTACATTGATATGTGACCGTTTAGCCAGCGGGATAAAAATTTATAATATTTCGATTGTTGTCTGTGCGGAAGATACTATTCGCATTTATTATCAATTCGAAAAATAAGTAGCGAAATATCTTGGTGCTTTTTAATGAACAAATATCCAGAGACTTGAAGTCGTATCGTAAGCAGTTCCGACTAAGAACGGAAAACCTGACATCAATTGAAATGGATGGCTCTCGTCTTGGGGACGTTCCATGTTTTGACAAGCTTCTGGGTTTGACCTTTACTCCTGATCTGAAATGGAACACGTACATCAAATCTGTTGCCAGGGACGCTGGGAAAAATGCTGGGATCCTTCTACCGCTCCAGAAGATATCTCACTACTAATGCAATTCTCTATCTGTATAAAAGCCAAGTACGTCCAAGGATGGAGTACTGCTGCCACATCTGGGAAGGAGCTGCTAAAAACAGCCTATCCTGCCTTGACAGAGTACAAAATAGACTTCGTGGTTTAGTGGGGGATGCCCTTTTCTCTTCCTTGCAACCTCTCTCCATCAGAAGAGACGTTGCGAGCCTGTCTTTGTTTTATCGTTATTTCCATGGCAGGTGCTCGTCTGAGCTCCAATCCCTCGTCCCCCCTCGCCAATCTTTCACGAGAAACACCCGTCTGGCTGAAACTACTGTCAATAATTTTCCCCACTCTTTATCTGTGCCTAAATCCAAACATAGATTCCATGAGCAAAGCTTCTTTCTTAGAACTGCACTCAGTGGAATTCTCTGCCGCTTGCCTGTTTCCCACCTGACTACAACTTGAACGTCTTCAAATCCAACATAAACAAGCTCCTGACAAACCGCGGCCTTAAGTAAAACACTCTATCAAAGCCCCCCATACTAATGATTACTACAATACTATCTCATTGATTACTGTACACACTATAACCCTTATCCCTGAGTGGCCTTCAGGCCGTGATAAGTGGTGACACCCATGTAAAAAAAATAAATAAATAAAGTTCCAATGTTTCTATACAATACGAAGTGAACTCCATCTATGTTTGCTACACGAACGTTAGGTTATGGTTAGTTTAGGGTTGGTTAACGGTCAAGTTATGGTCATTTCTTTTTGTTTTACACGGTAGTCACCACTTATCCAGGCCCGGAAGCCACTCAGGGATAAGGGTTGTTGAAAGTACAGTACGTTAGTGTGGAGATTTAATGAAGTGTTTACTTAGGAATTTGTTTACATTGGACTTGAAGACATCCAGGTTACAGGTGGGAAGCAGGCAGACGGAACAGAGTTCCACAGGCGTGCAGTTCTAAGAAAGAAGCTTTGTTCATCGAATCTACGTTTTGATTTAGGCACAGATAAAGAGTGGGGAAAATTTTTGACAGTGGATTCAGCTAGACGGGTGTTTTTCGTGAAAGATTTGCGAGGGGGGACCAAAGATTGGAGTTTAGGGTTAGTAAAAAGCAGTTTGATTTATATTGTACTAGCGGGATACCCAGCGTTGTCCGAGTGTGTCGAGGTGGTGGAATAAGAAACCAGGGTGGATAAAAGTGTAGAAAAAGTATTAGTACGGAGGGGGCGGGGTCAAAACAAAAGTAACGCAGCCCGGGTAGAGAGAATTGTTTAAAAACGTGGTAGTAGACGTGCAGGCTCGAACCAATAACGCGAAGGAGAAAAAGAAGGTTAAAAAAACGCAACGTCTTAGCCGATGCCTCCATGGCGAAACCGGAAGTCGTAAGTGTTGGAATTAAGGCTAATCAACCCAACGGAGACGATGACTTGCGAAAATGTCGACGAAAAAAGCGACCCTTCCCTACAAGAAACTGGCCAATTTAGAGTGAAAAACTAAAATGTTTTAGCCAATTATTTTATATTTGTCATCCAAAAGATCGAGATTTAAAACTATACTTGTTTCGTTAGAATTCGCCGCGTGTCTTGAAAGTTTAAGCAAGGCATACAAACATACATATACATAACAGACGTTTGACATTTATATAATAGACTAACCTGGGTGCCCGGCGTTGTCCGGGTGTGCGTAAGTGGGTGTTAAGCAAAAATAGTGGTAGTAGGTGGGAAGGCTCGAAAACGTACCGCGCAAGAGAAAAAAAACGTGAAAAAATGTGACATCTTTGCTGTTGCGTCCATCGCCAAACCAAAAGTGACGAATATTTAAATCAAGGCTAGTCAACTAAAAAGAGGGGATGACTTTCGAAAACATCGGGGAGGGGGGGGCGACTACTCATTGTAGAGTGGTGCCCAATTGAGGGTGAAGGAAGTAATATTTTGAGCCAATTTCTCGGTATTTTTCGTTCGAACAGTCAAGCTTCAAAACAATCTCGTGAAAATCAGTCGCCTTTGTGGAAAGTTTTAGGCAGACATGCATACATACATACATACATACATTACGAACAGGTGGAATTTATATTTTACTAGCCTGGGTGACCAGCGTTTCTCCGGTGTTTAGAAGTGTGTGTTAAGCAAAAAAAAAAAGTTGTAGTAGGCAGGCAGGCTCGAACCCGTGATTTGAAGGCTGAAAAGAAAGTAGAGGTGTTTGACCAAAAAAAAACAGAAAAAAAAAGAGTGTTGTTTGACCAAAGAAACAAAAAAAATTTCGAACGCGGGAAAATAAAAAAAGTAGTAGCAGGCTGAAAGAATTAATGGTTTTAGCCAATTTTTCGATATTTATACTCCGATGGGTCGGCTTCAAAACCGATTTCATGAAAATTCGTCGCTCCTGTCGAAAATTTTAGGCATACGAGGGGCGTGTAATAAGTAATTCCCCTGACCCACTTCCCATAGGAGTAGAACAACGAAACTTAGCACAGTTATTAGTCTTTCTCTACTTAGGAACCACCCAGAGTTATGCATTTCTCCCATCGTTTGATGCAGCTCTGGAGACCGTTCTTGTAGAACACCCCAGATTGGTCCTCCAACCACGATGTGACTTCAGAAATCAAGGCTGCATCATCTGGGAAACGCTTTCCTGTCAAAAACAACTTCATGGCTGGGAAGAGGTAAATGTCAGAGGGTGCAAAGTCAGGAGAGTGGAGAGGATGGGGAGGATTTCATAAGCACTCGCCCATGCTTCTGGTCTGGCGACATCCGTGTTGTGGACCGGAGCGTTGTCCTGCAGAAGGAGGGTACCTTTGCTAATCTTGCCCCGCCTCTTGATTTTGATAGATTCCCTTAATTTTCTCAAAAGTGAAGTATAATAGGCTCCGGTAATTGTGGTACCCTTTGCCCGGATTCTGTCATTACTACTCCGTCCTGGTCCCAGAAGACTGTGAGCATGACCTTGCCAGCGGAGGGCTGCGCCCTTGCCTTCTTTGAAGGTGGTGAATCTAAGTGTTTCCACTGCATTAACTGAGCTTTGGTCTCTGCTCATAGTGATGGACCCAGGTTTCAACTTAGACTCATCTTCTTGGCACATCTCCAAAATCATCCTCGAGCACTCGACGCGTTCTCGCTTCTGGAATGGTGTGAGCAACCTGGGAGTCCATATGGCAGACACTTTATGCATATGCAAATGGTCATGAATGATAGTTTCCACAGATCCTGTACTAATCTTGACATCTTGGGCTATTTAGCGAATAGTAATGCGCCGATCTTCCAAAATGGCAGCCTCAACTTGACGGACAGGTGCCTCATCAATGGCAGAAGGGGATCGACCAGGTCTGGGAGCTGTTTCCACAGACTTCCGACCATGTTTGAATTCACAATACCAGCGTTTTATAAGGTCATATGATGGGGCATTATCACCATAAGTTTCTTTCATTTCATCAAAAGTCTCCTGTGTTGTGCGTCTTTTCAAATACACAAACCGGATCACTGCTCGACATTCAACAGGCTCCATTTCACACCTGACTCAGTTCAAACACATGTAAAACAGAAACCACAATTAATTCAGAGCTGTAATTTGCCACATAACCCGTAGAGATATAAATAATTGCACATGCAAAAGTTCATCTAGATCAGACAACTGGAAGTGGGTCAGGGGCATTACTTATTACACGCCTCTCGTACATACATACATACATACATACATACATACATACGTACATACATTAAAACAGACAGATGAGATTTATATTATAGACTAGACTGCGTGCCCAAATTTGCCCGGGTGTTTGAAGGTGTGTGTTGAGCAAAACAAAAGTCGTAGTAGGCAGGTAAACTCGAACCCGTGAGCGGAGGCGCGAAAGAAAGTGGATGTGTGTTTAGGAGTGTTAGTTGAGCAAAAAGAAAATTGCGAGCGCAAAAAAGTGGTAGTGGCCAGGCAGGCTCGAACCCGTATCGCGAAGAAAGAAAATATGGTAAAAAAAACGCGCCGCTTTAGCTGCTGCGCCTATCGCCAAACCGAAAGTGACGTAGGTTAAGAATAGGGCTGCACAATCGAAAAAAGACGATGACTTGCGAAAATAGCGACGAAAAAAGCGACCACTCCCTGTAGAAAAGTGCACAGTTAAGGGTGAATGAATCAATGTTTTTGGCCAATTTTTCGATATGTGTCGTCCGAAAGGTTGAGCTTAAATATGATTTCGACTTCGTGAAAATCAGTCGCGTCTGTCGAAAGTTTTTGCGAGACACGCATTCATACATGCATACATACATTTAAACAGACACGTTAGATTTATATTATAGAAGATGGAAGGGTTGAATAACATTACAGATTACATTAATTACAAAACTAAAATCAATTTAAAAAATTAAATCAATTAAAATCAATATTACAAATGATACAAAAAATAATCAATCCTCATCTCAAAAACATAGATTCATCAAATCAACAAAACGGAATCATTTATATTTTAAAAAAATAGAATTGGCGCTATTTGCGTTTTGAATTTCTAACTGCTATGTTTGTTGGGAAAGCAAAAAATTAAACATTTTTCACTATTCACCAATAACATCCAGTGTAAATACACCTGAAGAAGGTCGGAGATTACATCGGCCGAAACGTTGTGAAAAAACAACTAAGATGAGAATAATAATTTAAATAATACAAAACTTAAAATTAAAAAGAAAATTAATTATCAATCCTCATCTAAAAATATACATTTATCAAAATCAATTTTATTTAGTTCAATAAATTCTTCGCTCTCAAAAAATGTTAATAATACATTTAGCTTGATCGGGAAATTTCGTTAAGGTTGCAAGTTTCGGAAGTATTTCTGTGCCTAGCTGTTATATTTTTTTCTAGAAATCATATTAATGCTGAATATTTGAAAATGCTATTTTTCTTCTGGCATTCATTCTTCTGGAACTAACCTTTTACCCCTGATCTTAAATGTAACACATACGTCAAATCGTTTGCAATAATAGCCGGGAAAATAATTGGATCATCGGTAGGATGGTTTATAAAAAGTAGGTATCTCACTGCCGAAACAATCCTCTATCTGCATAAGAGCCAAGTACGTCCTAGGATGGAGTACTGTTACCACATCTGGGCAGGAGCTGTTTGGCGCACCTTACACTGCCTTGATACAGTTCCAAACCGAATTCCTTTCTGAAAGAAGAGAATTTGCAAGTCTGCCTCTGCTCTATCTTTATTTTCATGGCAAGTGTTCGACTGAGCTCCAATCTTTGGTTCCCCTCGTTAATTTATTACAAAAAAAACGCTCGTCTAATCAAAACCATAATCAATAATTTCCCCCACTCTCTATCGATGCATAGACCTAAACGCGGATTCCATTAACAAAGTTTCTTTCCTAGAACTACCCACTTGTGGAATTCTGTTCTACTGGTCTGCTTTCCAGCTGACTAGAATATTTTCGTCGTCAAGTCCAACGTAAACAAATTCTTATCAAACTGTCCTCTTAAATAATCTAATTATGTCAAATTTCCACGACAAACAATAATTACGCTACTGTCCCAATGGCTAACATATACATATGCTTATGCTCGATAGCCTCCGGGCCTTGATATGTGGTGACCTCTCGTTATCAAAATCTTAGTACGAACATTATTAAAACAATCGTCACTTTTCATTTTGACTATTTTAATATTCATATATAATATTTCTTCCAGTGAGATTTTTACCAATAAATTTATAGCTTGTCTGAATTATTTTCATTCTTCTATTTTATTGTTTTCTACCAATATATCCTTACAGATATGAAAATAGGATGATTATTGAGGAACAACTAGAGATATATTACGTTCCAGATAATGTTTTAATATCTAAATATAACATTAATGTATACAGACAAAATTGCCAGCAATTGTAAAGTCGAAAAATGACATTTCTATCTGAAAAAGTTTAGTTTACAAAATATATACAAAATTTGACTAGTCAAGAAATAATTCAATAAAATGGCTAACTTATAATGAAAAAACTTGAATTGTAACATAGCTGCTGCTGATGCTGGGTAGGCAGCAGTCACAAATGACCAAGTCGGCTGCGCAATGTGACGTCACAATGCCTCCGTTCAGTCTCGAAAGACAAAGGATACCCCATGTAGGGTCAACTGCACACAGAATTGTAAGGCAAGGGTTGCGTAATCCACGACCACACCTCTCCTGTTTCGGCACTGTTTGAATCCAGTGGTAAAGAGAAGTCCAGTACGACTGAAAATAATGCCGATATAAGCAGAGAACACATACAGAAAATTTAGGTGTGTCGAGCGGCACACCAGCGGACGATAAATATCGAAAAATTGGCTAATAATAATTCACTTACTTTAAACTGGGCACTTTTCCACAATGAGGGGTCGGTCTTTTCGCCGGTATTTTCGAAAATCATCCCCTCTTTTCGATTGACTAGCCTAAATTTTAACCTTCGGTACTCTGATTTGGCGATGGACACAACGGCAAAGACGTGATGTTTCTTTTTCACGTTCTTTTTCTCCTTCGCTATACGGGTTCGAGCTTGCCTGCCTACTGCCACTTTTTTTTCTTGACACACATCTTAAAACACCCGGGCACCTAGATTAGTTTATAACATATCACCTCTCTGTTTAAATTATGTATGTATGTATGTATGTCTGCTTAAAACATTCGACAGAGGCAACGTATTTTCAAGAGATTAGTAACGTTTTGAAGCTCGCCGCTTCTGACAACAAACACCGAAAAATTGGCTAAAAACATTAATTTCTTCACCGTCAACTTGGCACTTTTCTACATGGAGGGGTCGCTTTTTTCGCCGATATTTTCGAAAGTCATCCCTCCTTTTGGATGGTCTAGCCTTAATTTAAACATTTGTCACTTCCGGTTTGGCGATGGGCGCAACAACAAAGATGTCACGTTTTCTTTTTCACTTTCTTTTTCTCCTTCGCGCTACGGGTTCTACCACATTTTTGCTCAAAAACTTTCTACAGAGGCGATGGATTTTCATGAGATCAGTATCGTTTTGAGGCTCAACCCTTCGAACATTAAATATTGAAACATTGGTCAAAAACATTAATTCCTACGCCATCAACTGGGAAGTTTTCTACAAGGAGGGTCAATTTTTTAGCTGACTGTTTTTGTAACTTATTTAAACCTCGCGTAAACGACGTCGCATAAAAGGCAGTATTACAGCCGCCCGTGACGTCACAACCCGGTAGGCGTATTGATGTGTTCGAGCATGCTTACTAGCTCTCTGTTTTTGTCTTGCAATTTTCCTTTTTATTTTTGTCTGGCAATTTTTTCTTTTTTTTTTTTGTCTGGCAATTTTCCTTTTTTTTTTGTCTGGCAATTTTTTCTTTTTTTTGTCTGCCAATTTTCCTTTTTTTTTGTCTGGCAATTTTTTCTTTTTTTTGTCTGCCAATTTTCCTTTTTTTTGTCTGGCAATTTTTTCTTTTTTTTTTTGTCTGGCAATTTTCCTTTTTTTTCTCTGGCAATTTTTTCTTTTCTTTTTTTTTTGTCTGGCAATTTTCCTTTTTTGTCTGGCAATTTTTTCTTTTTTTTGTCTTGCAATTTTTTCTTTTCTTTTTTTTTGGTCTGGTAATTTTCCTTTTTTTTGTCTGGCAATTTTTTATTTTTTTTTTTGTCTGGCAATTTTTTCTTTTCTTTTTTTTTGTCTGGCAATTTTCCTTTTTTTGTCTGGCAATTTTCCTTCTTTTTTTTTTTGCTTAGCCAACACCCTTACATACACCTCCACTTTCTCTCCACCACCTCCGCGTTACGGGTTCGAGCCTTCCTACTACAACTTTTCTTTTTTTTATTTTTTGCTTAACACACACCTCCAAACACCCGGGCCACGCCGGGTGACCAGGCTAGTCTTTAATATAAATCTCAACTATCTTTTTTAATGCATATATGTATGTATGTATGTATGTATGTATGTTTGTATGTATGTATGTATGTATGTATGTATGTATCTGCCTAAATCCCAGAGGCAACGGATTTTCACGAGATTGGTATCGTTTTGATGCCCGACCCTTTGGACGACAAATTCATAAAATATTGGCTAAAAACACGTATTCCTTCATCCTTAACTGGGCACTTTTCTACAATGAGGGGTCGCTTAATTCACCGATATTTTTCGAAAGTCTTCTCCTCTTTCCGATTGACTAGCCTTAATTTAAATCTGCGGCATGGGTGCAACGGCAAAGACGTCCTTTTTTGTTTTTTTTTTCACGTTCTTTTCCTCTTTCACGGTACGGGTTCAATCCTTCCTACGTAGTAGCACTTTTTTTTTTTGCTCAACACACAGCTCCAAACACCGGGGCAACGCCGGGCATCCAGGCTAGTAGAATTAAATGTTAAAAAATATTGTTTCATCATAGGTGTTTTATTCAACTCCAGAAAAATAGATATATAGAAAAACGGAGAAAATGTATTCATTTTAAAAAAATAAACAAAAGTGAATTCAAACTTTCCGGTTAATAGTCAAAATTTTTACTCGTTACGTGTCAGATGCCTCTGTTTAAAAAAAGCAAGAAAAAATATAATGGATGTAAAACAGAAAGAGAAATAAACTCAACGGTTTGTTATAATCAGAAGAAAACCCATCAGTGTACAATTTTTTTTTTTTTTTGCTTGCTCGAAATACCTGAGTTCGACCGAAACATTCCCGAGTCCGACAAGATACACCTGAAGAAGGTCGGAGGTTATATCGACCAAAACATTGTGAAAATCACACTGAAGATGAGAACAGAAGTCCGATGAATAATAATACAAAGTATTTATGAGTTAAATTATGTTTATTCATATTAAACAACAATCAAAACCTTAACTGTGACGATCAGAAAAGTTCGTACAATAAAACAATCACGTAAAATCATCGAGTTTTATTTTTTAATAAGAAATAGGACGTTCGTACAGAATTGTATTTATATAAAAAAATAAAACCTTTACCCTGACAGGAACAAAAGATCGTACAACAAAAAAAAACACGTAAAACCATGGAGTTATTTTATATTAAAAAAAAAAATAAGTTACTTGGATAGAATCCTACCAATATGAAAAAACAAACAAAATCTTAACTGTTACGGAAAAAACGTCACACAATAAATAAAAAAAAAATAACCTAAAATAATTGTGGGCTTGTTTTTAAACATGACCTGTGTGCCGGCGTTTCCCGGTGGAAGTATGACACAAAACCAAAATAGATTCGGTAGTAGACCTCCTCCCTAAAAACCAATTAAACTACGGTTTCCAGCCCTAGAAAATAGCGGACATTAGATTGCTCCGAACTGAACGTTCGGGCGCTGGTAGCCACTGGCTGTCTGTAACAAGCAGTGATGGACATTGGCGGCTGTGCTGTGTTGAAACGGTTATTTGCATTCACTGTTGACCACTGGCAGCCTTTCTAATAGTCATTGTCTGTTCTCGGCGTTAATAGTCGGCCATTACCAATATCAACCTCAATTAGACTGTTCCAAGATGAAATTATCTGTCTTCAATGGCGAGCACTGATGGTTTTTTAGGCGGTTTGTTGTGTTTGGTCATTGTCAATGAATATCGATTATAACCAGTGTCGATCCTCATGTGACTCTTTTGAGATGAAATAGCTTGTCTTTGTTATTATTGTACTGTACTGTCATTAAATTGTAGGCACTGTTAAACACTAGTGATCATGAAGGTGATTAACAGTAATTTTCATGTGATTACTTCCACTGCTAGATAGTGGTGAGCGGGGCAGATAGTGGCAGGCAGTAGTGGGTAGTGACGGGAACTGCAGTTTTAGAGCTTTTTAGGCGGCGACTGCTGTTTTGATGTGGATAACAAACTTTGATATAAGGAAAGATTTATATAGTGAAAAACGGAGGGAATTTATTATGTTGAATGTGTTCTTTTTTCATGGAGGCTTTTTTTCAAGTAAACTTTTTAATAAATAAACCCTGTTATGGTGTCTATTAATTTATATGTTGTTTAAAAACGAGTCTATTCTCTGCGATTATACAATTTAGTTTTTTTTCCTTCTATGTATGTAAGAAAAATATAAAATATTGATTCTTCAATATAGGCTGCGTTTTTCTTCTGTTATAAAACGTGTTAATAAACAAACGCAGACATCGTGTGGTTATCTAAATATTTAATGAGTTCATTCTCTAAGATAGTGTGATTAATAATAAAGATAATAATTAAAATACATATCTAATTTAAAATAAACATAAAAAAACTGTGAAAAATTTGCTCGTAGGGACAGTTTTGAAAAAATAACTCTCTGAGTGTTTTGCGTTGTAATAGTTTTGAAAATAATTACTTGAGCGACAAAAATGTCGTTTTTGTTATGTGACAAAACATATTGAAACAAACGTATACATCGTGTGTCTATTGTGTGAAAGTAGTTTAATGAGTTTATTCTCAACGACTATCTGATATATATAATTTAAGTAAAAATAAATGTTAAAATTGAAAAAAGAAACGCCAATACGATATTTTTGCTAAGTTTATTCTTTTTAAACTATTGCAATAGATATTGAAATTTCAAATGTTTAGACCAGAAATTGTCTGAGTAATTTGATAGAGACCGCAGAGGTTATTTTTTTTTTAATTTGACCCCTATTATAACCCCGTAACATTTCTTTTTTGGGGCTCTAATCTAATTATCAAGTTAGATCCATGTCCAAGGAACCTATATCTAAAATTTCACATGTTTAGACCCAAAATTGTCAGAGAAGTTTGGTAGTTCTCAAAGGTGACATCGTTGAACTTTGACCCCTTAACAGCCAAATTTCTGGCCGAAACTGGATAACAAAAATTTTCCCAAATCTCAGTACCCTTTATATCAAATTTCGAGTCTGTGGACTAAAAATTGACAGAGTTATTGCGTAGGGAAATGTACACAGACACGTTCACTTTTATATATATATATATATATATATATATATATATATATATATATATATTCCTATGATTTTTTCTTTGTGTGTCATATTAAAAATCTTGTTTTCTACTTATTTAAAAAGACAATATAATACATGGGTCGTGGAATTGCATTCATCTGCAAAAGATCTAGCTAATTTGCATATTCATTTAAACATTAATTTTAATTAATTCCCTATTATTTTTTCGGTTTTCTTTTTGTGATGATCATCTTTTGTTAACTATTACATGTAATTATATATATGCAGATATTCTACATAATTTATACTTGCGTAATATTTGCGTACAAAAAATCACTTCATATATATATATATATATATATATATATATATATATATATATATATATATTTGTTTAAAAATTTTGCTTACCAAACTCCTCAGTCAGTTTTTGGTCTACAGACATGAAACATCATTCGAACCCATCTCATTTAGGCTTTAGCCGGGAAAAATCTTGCAAAAGTGTGAAAATTAAACAAATTAGCATTTTTATGTGAAGATCGAACGACGGCATTGCTGATGCTAATCTCTATCTATATAAGAGCCAGGTATGTCCAAGGATGGAATACTGTTGCCACATCTGGGCAGGAGCTGCTAGAAAGGACTTGTCCTGCCTTGATAGACTTCAAAATAGACTTCGTAGCCTCGTAGGAGATGTCCTTTTCTCTTCCTTGCAACCTCTATCTCACAGAAGAGATGTTGCGAGTTTGTCTCTGATGTATCGTTATTTTCATGGAAAGTGTTCGGCTGAGCTTCAATCTATGGTCCCCCCTCGCCAAACTTTCACAAGAAACACTCGTCTAGCTGTACACACTATCAATAATTCCCCCCACTCTTTATTTGTGCCTAAACCTAAACGTAGATTCCATGAACAAAGCTTCTTTCTTAGAACTGCACGCCTGTGGAATTGTCTTCCGTTTTCTTGCTTTCCGGCTGACTACAATATGGTTGTGTTCAAGTCTAACGTAAATAAGCTCTTGATGAGCCGTTCTATATAAGTTATCAAATTTACCAAATTTTCATTACTAATGATTACTATGTTGTCCAATTTCTACTGTACACTCTTTAACGCTTATCCTTGAGTGACCTCTTGGCCTTAATAAGTGGTGATACCTATGTAAAAAAATGCCTGCGTACCGTAATAAATATTAATTCGTGTTTTAATTTTAAGCCTGCAGTAAACGTGTCTTTATAACTCAGGCATTAACGTCAAAAGAAAAAGTAAATCGTAAGTTTAACGTTTTCATTTCGATTCGAATAATTCTGCGTAACATACTTGTCATGAATATGTTTGCATACTTTGTTATATATATATATATATATATATATATATATATATATATATATATATATATATATATATATAGTTATATATATAAATATGTATATAAATATGTACATAGTAACACAGACGTGCATATATATAATATATATATATATATATATATATATATATATATATATATTACTTAAACATACACGTTCGTGTGCCCGTTGTGTATTTGAAACATTTCGATTCTTATATTGCTATTTTGCTGCATTGATAATCGAACACATTGACTTTTCACGTTTGTGGCTGACATTTTCACCTCAATTCCTCGCAACAACCACTCGATCTGACACAAAACTTAATACTTTTTAGTGTTTGCGTTGTTTTCCCTTTTCAATCTGACGGATAACTAATTGAAAAATGTCTGATGCTTGTTCTACTTTCGGAAATCTCATTTTTTCGTCAGAACACTTTGATTTGACGCGGAGGGAGAGAAAATTCTTTTGACCTCAATATTTCGGAAAATATCCCGACCATTATGAAACGGCGCTGAAAAATATTGTATGAGAAGTTCCCAAGTAACAGAAATAGTTTGTACATCTTTGTATACATTTATATATATATATATATATATATATATATATATATATATATATATATATATATATATATATATATATATATATATATATATATATATATCGCCGGCCACAACTACATTTTTACGTTTAGGAAAATATTTGCATATTTAACGTGTGTGTTTTTCAGTAATCAGAGAACGATACAACTATATAGTTAAATATTTACGTATTTATAAAGATTCGGAATCGGTAATTTATCGGAATCGGGAATTAAGTACGCAATCGTTAATTGTACCGGAATGGGGGGAAAAATTGGAATCGTCCCATCACTTATAAACATATATATATATATATATATATATATATATATATATATATAATATATATATATATAATCATATATATATATATATATATATATATATATATATATATATATATATATATATATATATATATGGGATGAGGGTTTGACGAATTAAAACATGGGCACTGAACAGTATATAGATTATTTCATACGAGATTCTATAAACTATTAGAAAAGTATTTTTAAAAGTATTGATTTTACGCTAGCCTGGGTACCCGACTTTGGAAGGGTGCGTTTAGAAAAAAAAAAAGAGAAAGAGAAAAGTGGTAGTAGGCAACAGGGTCGAACCAGTACCGCGAAGGAGGAAAAGAATGTGAACAAAAAAAAACAAAACGTGACGTCTTTGCCGTTGCGTCCATCGCCAAACAGGAAGTGACGGAGGTTTAAAATAAGGCTAGTCAATCATTGTAGAAAAATGCCGAGTTGAGGGTGAAGGAATTAATGTTTTTAGCCAATCTTTCGATATTTTTCGTCCGAAGGGCGACCTTCAAAACGATACCAATCTCGTAAAAATCCGTCGCCTCTGTCGAAAGTTTTAGAAAGGCATACATACATACATACATACATACATACATACATACATACACTAAAACAGACAGGTTAGATTTATATAATAGATGAATCACCCTTTACCAAGACTAAAATTTATCCGAAGATAATAGTTAATCTGCTGGAATGATTGTCAATCGAGAGAGAACAATTCTTATAAGTGGATTATTAATCTTCACTGCAAAAGACCAAGTTCGAAAATTGTGAATGGGGTTAATAACAAGAGTCTGATGAGATTCGATTCGAAGAAAATCATGTTGTTGTTTGTAAGAAATTCTTCCTGTTGTAATATGTTAGACAGACAGACGGCGGTGGCACAGAAGATCTCTCTTTAAAAACAAATCCTGTCTGAGATGTGACAGAGAAGAAAGGAAATATATTTTCTCGTTGTGATTTTACAAAGAGTTCCCACTATGAATATCTTACGAGGAACTAGTGATTGGATCTCAGGCGAACTCCTTACATAGAAATAACAGTAGACGAGAGATATTAGCAATTATTTTATGTGAAAGAAGAGGATGCAATAAATACGATAAAATACTCCCCAATAGATTATTTAGTCAATTTTAAATTTCATCGAAGTATAGAAGAATTTCTGGACTGAAATACTCAAATTAAAATTGTATCTGAATTTTTGTTGCGTTCGTAATAATAAATTTTCTCTCCCTGTCATGCGATCATCGTGCAAGCCCTCTGTTACGTTTGTCATCAACTCTCCTTTCTGTCGCCTCTCGAGGACATGAATTTAAAAGCGCTTTTGTCTTCAGCCTTTAGACCATCTAAGCTCTGATCCTGTCCAAGATAAACGCCAGATGTCATCGAGCACCGATAATCTGTGGTGGATTTTAGCATTCATAATGTTGAATATTCGCTTTATCTCCATCGTTGGCGGTAAGCACTTGGAGGTATACAAGCGACGAGCTTCACAATAGTCAGTAGATATTAGACATGAGACATGAGATGGTGATCCTGCAGCCAAAAGGACACGTGTGGTAGTGCGCTATTTGTGTCACGTTGCGTTAATGTAGAACCTATCTGACTCTTCTTGAAAAATATATTTAAAGTGCATTATGGATGCCATATGTTGTAATGAGTTATTTTGCAAGTGCCTGGTATGTTGTCTGGTTAATGTATAATTGGAATTGAATATTAAGAGAATAAACTAAGATAAATCTGTTGCATTCTCAATCTACTTTCGTTGGTAGGTTTTTACTAAAAGCATAAACCGATAACACGGGTTTCAACATCCGATACGTTTAGGATAAAACTAAAACGATTAAGATGTGGTTTACGTATTCTATTTTCGCGCATAGGCGCTACATTAATCAGATTGGCTATGAATGAGTTTGTTCTTTTGCTCGTATCCACTGTCTTTTCCTGTAGTGTTGTGAATTTCTTGAACTAACAGGTGTGTACTCTGTCATGACGTAGTGTTCTTTAGTTTGCTATTTTTCATAAGCGTATCTTAAGGGTCTCCTTGCTGATTTCATTTTCTATCTTCGATCTGTTGTAACGTTTCTTTCATGTTTATCAGAAATTTGCTATTTTTCTTAAGATCTAATCGCTCTTTCCATGTTTACTAAAGTAGAGTTTTGTTTCTGTCCGGTTGTTTTGTTTTTTGTTTTTTGTTTTTCGTGCGTTTACGCTTTTGATAGAATTGGCTTCCCTTGTTTTTAAAGGCCATTTTGCTCGCTCCATTTGTATATGTATCATTCTGTCTTCTCTTTTCTTGCCTCTATTTTCTGCTTTAATTCTTAACGTTTCTTGTTTAGCCTCTCCATACAAGTCACATTTCCACTTTTCCATAATTTTCTATTCACTTTCATATTGTTTATTGCTTTAACTTAAAATAAAATGTTGATTTGTGTGTCTTGCTTTAATTACCATCCAGATTCCATAGGTCTATTTCCCCTTTTTTTCACTTTTAATTTCATAGTTATCGTCTTATAATCTGCATAAATAAAGTTATTTAAGTATTTAATCATATCTGTTAGAAGGTATGACAAGATTGTACTTTCTTTTAATTTTTTCACTCTTTGGTTCCTTACGGAAACCAAAGAGCTGTTTTTTTCTTTGTTTTATGTTATATTTGTCACTTCCGCTGCTTCATTCCCAGTAGGTTTTATTGTTTAAAAGATCAGTGTTTAAGTTTTTCAGGGTTTTTTTAAACGTGTCATTTTTCTTCGTAGGATTCTACTAAGTAACGTTTCTTGGTTTGCTTCATCATTTATCTTCTGTTGTAGTTACTTCAGTTATAGATTTGAATCGACCTTTTTTCAGAATAACTTTCGCATGTCCGCGATTCTTTGATCTGTTGTATAGTAGTCACTAAACATGGGCCATAACTTTTTCCCTTATTTTCTATATCCTTGTCTATAGAGATGGCTTCTGTAATAGTATTTAATTATAAGTCTATTCTCTTTTATTTTCGAATTCTCTCTCCGGGTCTTTGGCTTATTTATGTTGGTTATTTTAGCTGATCTATATTTTATTTGTATAATTGAAATTAGAGAGAATACTTACCTGTTCATAGGCTGACGGAGTGTCTCCATACTGATAATCAAGCGAGCACATAAAGGTTATGAGAGCCAGGTTATTTTCAGTGTACAACGTCGTAATTAATATATTTGAGTTATTTTTCATATCATGGTGTTTGTCGCAACATCAAGCCCAGATATTTTACATGTGGTTCTCACACAATGATAGTTCCTATTTACAATGCCTCCCCACGGGACAGAGTTAGACACCAGGGTCGTTTTTTAACGTGGAGAAAAGGAACAAAAATAAAAATTGTCTCAGTCGTGAAGGATTTCTCCTCCACTGACAGAGAACAAGAAATTGAAATGCAGCATCTGAAGAACAGATACTACACTTTGATGTATTTATTTGCTCCCCCACTGAGCAAATTAGGCACAAAGCCGATTTTTAAAGTGAGGAGTGAAGGGGAAATGGGGACCAACTCCCCGGGGAGTAGGAGAGCTGGATAGTGACAATTGGTATGAAGGGTTGCCCCTACATTGACCAAGGTCTTATATGTGGGGTTGCCCCCACATATGGTTTTTGCTTGCAGTATTGATTTATTTGCTTCCCCACTGAGCAAATTAGGCACAAGGCCGTTTTTTAATGTGGAGAGAGAGGGAGGGGGAGGAAAAGGGGAATCCAGCTCCCGAGAGGTGGGAAATGGGAGCAGGATAGTAACTGTGGTCTGTAGGGTGATCCCTACATTGACCAAGTTCAGATATGTGGGGTTACCCCCACATATGGTCTTTGCTAGTCATTGCTAGTCTTTGCTTGCAGCATCTGCCGGAACAGATACGGTATTTATTTGCTCCCCCACCGAGCAAATTAGGCACAAGGCCGATTTTTAATGTGAGGACTGAAGGGGAAATGGGGACCAACTCCCCGGGGAGTAGGGGAGCTGGATAGTGACAATTGGTATGAAGGGTTGCCCCTACATTGACCAAGGTCTTATATGGTCTTTGCTGCAGTATCTGCCGGAACAGATACTACACTTTGATTTTTTTAATATATTTTATTGCTTTTAAAATTTTGTAAATACAATTAAGTAAAAAAACAAAAGATTTTCAAACAACAAAATTAGGCACAAGGCCCTACAAGAAATTGGGGAGGGGAAGGGTTCAGGGTCTTTGTAACTAAAGTGATTAAAATTGATAAATGTAGACTTTGGAGTCTTACTCTTGACTGGCAACATTTACCAAAATACCTCATTCACTCTATGGATCTTAATCTAACTAATAAATCCCCAGTACACTTTGATCTTGTCCCGAAGGCCAAGTTTACCTTTCTTCCAGATGACAGGCAAGGTGCGTTATCACACATACATAATAGATAGGTAAGGGCATTAACAGACACTAAAACTAAATATTGTACTCATAAAGGTTATTTTGAGAGGGGTATTGAAAGATGTGCTCCGCTCCAAACCATATTAATAATTTTGCATGAAAGAGACTTCATGTCTTCGTGCTCACCTCTACAACATTCATTAAAACTAAATCATTTTAGTTACTTCTCGGGTGGCATGTAACCGCATGCTTTTTCGTAGTGACATTAGCATATGTATACCAGTTTGGTCGTGAGGGGTTGGTAGTGGGGATGTATTTAGATAGACTCGTGTCAGAACGTTTTTTTTCATCTCATTTCAATTAAGAATTAGAGATTAAAATATTACGTTACTTACGCACAAATAATAATAAATTAAAGTAAAATAACGATAAAAATATCAAATAAAAATAAGAATAGTAATTTTATATGATAAATATAATTTGGGCTAATCTCTCAAACTTTCGTTAGGACAGTTTCGTGTGAGTTACATCTGCATTGACAAGTAACCTAATTTCTTAGTAATATCAGCATAGTTATAACGGGTTGTGTGTTTGATTTTGTCAAAGAGAGATTGCTGATAAAGGCAATCCTTTAGACAGCTTCATGTCGGAACTTAACCGTTTTATATCATTTAAAGTAAGAATACGAGATAAAATAACTACCAAACAAATAATAATAATAAATAAATACAAAAACAAAGTAAAGCAAAATGACACAAGGCAATATTTTTGCTATTAGAATGTTGTCTAGATTTCCATAACTGATTTAGGGAATTTTTGCACTGCTTAATCATAGAAATGACATTTGTTTTTGTCCATCAGGTCAGGTTTTTGCGCTCAGCTGATTTGAAAAGAAAATCAGATTTTGTGACAAAATCGATTACATTATTTGGTATTATTAGCTGATTTGTTTTCAACATACTTCATCCTAAATATGTTTTTAAGAAAATAAATGTTTTGCAAACAGCATATATTGATTGCCTGATAGAAACATCGATTACTGATAAACTGAATGGAAGATATGGTAATTACGCGTAAATTACATGTTGCTTCACCATTGTTCAAACTTCAGAGCTAGGATGTTCGTTTCTAAGAATCCCTGTAATGCTCAGCTGCAGGAAGGTCTCTTCTCAGATTCCAACAGTATTCAACAATTATGACTGCGTCCCACAAATCTAGATACCATACCTACTCCCTTCTCTGTCAAGTAGTGATGGAATCACACTCCTTGCTCGTTACTTATTGAACCAAGGTTCTCAAGAAACCCCTCTATATGTAAAAATAGATGGTTCACCTTGACGTTCATGTTGCAACTAAGATTCTTTAAAGCAGTCAGCATGTTGTTGAAAAGTTCTACATAATTTCTGACATTATTGGTGCCAGGACCACCAGAACAAGCACTTTCAATGCTTTTAGTTCCACTTCGTCCATTGAGTTTTCGAACTCTTGGTCTCTGAAGCTGCCAGATTTGAGGACCATCAAAAGATGCCAGCTTTCAACTTCTCTATGCTCAATCCTGGAAAAGCCTGGTACAAGTAAGTGCAGCAGTCGCTATTTTTGTCTAGAGCCTTGGGTAACGGCTTGATTAAGCCGATTTTGATGTGCAGCGGTGAGAAAAGTATTCACCAGAGGATTGTTTATGGCGTTCCTTTCTTTGCACGGTACAAATTTCCCCGCACAGGACAGTCCTTTGTGTATGCTGAGCGTCACCTTTTGGAAGATGTCGAGGTTATATTACTTCTAACTGGTCTTTGTTCGACATGATCACCCGGAACTGTTATTAAAATAATCATTTCCAATCAAAATATTGAATTTTATCCCCACCAACTCCTCCTAAAGTGCTCCACACATACGCATATCAAAACAAAAACGAAAAAAAAAACTAATAATCATAGTTTAACAACTTGGCCTGTTTGGATAAAACCAATTGGATTCAGCGCATCAGATTCGCACTCAATCAACCGACAAAACGCAGACAACAAATTTGTTGTTAACCAGTGTAATTAATTAACATAAAAATAAAATTAGTAATTTGGAAAGCTCAACGAGTTCTTACCTAAGTTATCTTCAGGGATAAATGACTGATAATAAACGACTGTGTTCCCTGGAGTCTTGGTGACAAATACGAAAAAAAACAAAAAAAACTAAATACAATATCCATAATTTTAGGAGTATTATGAACAGTCTTCCCAGAGTTTCAGTAGGCCTACTTCTTTCGATAATCTTTGCAAATGTCTTTGCACTATCGCAGCAGCCACTTTCTCGATAATAACGATTATTGGCTTTTATTGAAATTTGGGTGGCAATAAACCTCTCTAATATAACAGTGTCTCTGCAATGTCTCAGTGGAGGTCTGATTAGTGCTTCTTATTCTCACTATTTATGTTCCTTTACGATTAAAAGCGCTAGTGTGTGATATCAGTGAATACTGATGCTTGCTGTAGGACGTGGAACAGTTATTAAGATTTCTTTAGTTTCAGATTCTTGAGTTCATGCGATGTTCATATTTCCGTTTTACTTCTGTTGCAGTTTTTCATGTTTGTAGTTTATACGGATTGATTTCCATATTTTCAGAATATTCTTTGAGATTTTAGTTTTTTTCATCATTGATTCTGATCTATAGTTTCTTTCCTTTTTTTCGTTTTTTTCCAGTTTTTTAGACTGTTCATAATATTCCTAAAATTATGGATATTGTATTTAGTTTTTTGTTTTTTTTCGTATTTGTATTCCTTTCAGTGTACTAGTAAGCGCTGTGTATTTGCTCCGTGGCTAGCGTCACTGTTATAACTGTGGGTTGAGAAGACAACTATAAGGTTTGCTATTGAAAAAAAATACAATGCCAAAATCAGTCATCCATTTGCTCAAAAGGATTCGATTCCATCGTCGCCGTTCACTTGTTGATCAGTTGGTCCGTTGGCATCGTATTGTTGTTACTTGTGTGATAGACCTGCCTTTTAAAATAAAAAATTCAAAAACGTAAAAAAAACATTCATACGTGTGTGTGTATATGCGTATGTGTGTGTGCGTACATGTGTGTGCATGCAGCCGTGTCTCCCTATATATGCGTATATGCATGTATATTTAAGTATCTGTACTATTATATAATAGGAACTTGTCTGTGTGTATATATGTGTGAGTTCGTTCCCTATAGACTAGAAAACGGCTGGGATGATTGCTGTGATTCTTAAGTTCTTGTAACCATTATGATATCTGGTCTTATTGTTTAGATGCGTTTATCTGTGTGTACGTGCATTTTCCAAAGGAGTCCGTTTTCCAGTACTGTCTCCGATTTCTGTAAGTATCATTTGTCTGCATGTTCAAAAGTGGAACTGTTTGCAAGTTCGTAGTAAAAAGTTTCCTTCAAGGAATCAACATCGGTTGTATTATTTATTTTGGACTAGTTCCTGCATTCACTTATTTTGTGGTTTACCGTTTCGTCATTTTGTCCACACAATCTGCATTCACTGTTTTCCAAGTATTTAGATGTAATGTTCTTAATTGCATTGTTTTATGCCGCTGTTAGTGGTTATTAAGTTTGTCTGTTCAAGTGTCCTTTTCTTAGCCATGTGTTATGAAGAGACAGACCCAAGTAAGTAAGAACGCAAACTAGTTTCAAAACGAGATTTGGAAAAAGGTTAGAATCGAACCCAGTAAGAAAAGTTTAAAAAATACATATCGAAATCCAAGGAATGCAGAACGATTGTCATTGTTCTTGCAAATAGCTAAATATTATTTATGTCAAAGATAGATAGTTGATTTATTAATGCAATCGATTATTCTTTCTTTTAGAAATAGCTGGATATTAAATGTGTCAGTTGATGTAAATTTTAGAAATAATGATTAAAAGTAGGTTAGATATTGAATAATTAAAATTGGGATTTTTTTTGTTTGCCAAAAGTGTGTTTGAACATACATAGGTAAAATCTACGTGAATAAATTTCACGTATCGAAGCAGACCTCTCTGACGTCATCAAGAAAGGAGATTCTCAATATATTGAGACAGGGTTCGAAGTTAAAGAGAGTCAGACAAACAGTGACCAACAGAGCCAGAGAGAGAGCTCGCGTGGGCTACACTGGGGGCCGATGCCCCTTAAGGCGAAGGCGGGAGGAGGAGACAATGTAATCGTAAAGGCTTGAATCCCTGATACTCATCAATCATCCAGCTGTTATGAATAAAGAATCATCCATATTTGTAAACTGTTGTCTTCGTCTGTCGTCATTCCACCAAAAGGAAAAGGTAAATGCGTTTTGTCTATCATCTTGTAAACAAACTTTGTGTATAACCCCCTTTCAAGTGTTAACTGTCTGTCCCCGCCTCCATCATCAGTAATCATTCTCCCCCTCTGATGTAAAAGAACTGTATTACACATTCCCCTCCTTCTATAATGAATTCGCATCTCCTATGTTATAAATATGAACTGTGTGTGTAATCTATATATTAATATGCTTGTCCGTACGGTGTCACGTCATCATCATCGCAAACATTAATTAATGAAACGCGTCATCATCATCGCAAACATTAATTAATGTGAATTATCTCCCTTTATTGTTCAATATTTATTAGTTAAAAATCATTAAATCCTTTTATTTCCCAAAACTTCCCGAAAAAAAAAGGAAAAATATAGACTATTTATGGTTCAGGATTATTTTAAAGACAATTTTGCATAGAAGGTATCGTTCCACAGTTTAAATAGTATAGTATTTTACTTACATTTTTAACGATGTCTTCTGTTTATTATTGTAGTGTAATATGGAACGTTTATTCTATTTTATTCAGTAATAAATATACTTTTTACATTTAACGTTACGAGTTCGTTTTTTTTTTTTTTACTGTGCCACTTTATCTTTTTTTTATTTACTTTGGAGTGAGCCTTACATAACAAAAAATATTTTTAGAAATACATTTTACAAAAGTCAAGAATGACTTTATTAAATAAATCACCAAAATCACCATTCACAATACACTGAGTAACACAGAGTCAAAACATATTTTACGTCTTGTTCTGTTTTGTTTTACGGCATATCAATACTTTTTCGTGTTATTTAATGCCGAATCGAGTAATTTTGTAACATTTATACAGCTTCAGGTTGTTTACATAGTTATTACTTATGTTTTGTTCGTTTTATGTTGTTTCTTTTACAGGCAGTCATCATTTTCTAATGCCCACTGACAGGGCATGCATATTTAAATACTATAAAAAATGGACACAACATTTTTTAATATGAAATTAAACACTTTGTTTCATTACTTATGATTAAATTTATTTAAAGAAATATTTATTTCCTATTTAAAGATTTTCAGTATATTTTATTTAACTGAAGAAATATTTATTGTTCATACATATATTTTTCCATTATTTTTATTATATTGTTAGGTGAAGTTTCAGAATAGTTAACCCCCCTCCCCATATTAAGAATGGCTTTCAGCATGATTCTTACAATAGCGGTATCAAAGTATTTTTTCCTATTTTAAAACAAATTATAAAAAAAAGATACAAGACCATTGAATTTTTTTTTTACATTAAATCGCTATTTAGGTGAAGGTTCAAAATTGTTTAGCCTTCTCCCCATAGCCGTTTTTTTCTATGCAGTAAAATACTTTGTTTCAATAATTATGGTTTAAATAAATATTTATTCCTTACTTAAAGATTTACAGTATAATTTATTTAACTGAAGAAATATTTATAGTTCATACATATATTTTCCCCTTATTTTTTTTTACATTGTTAGGTGAAGTTTCAGAATAGTTTGCCCCCTCCCCATATTAAGAATGGCTTTCAGCATGATTCTTACAATAGTGCTATCAACGTTTATTGATTTTTCTTATTTAACAAAAATTATAAAAAGATACAAGAACATTTTAAACATTTTTTCATTAAATCGTTATTTAGGTGAAGGTTTAGAATAGTCAAACCTTCTCCCCTTATTAAGAATGGCATTTTTATTAGTTCAGCATGATGCTTACATTTTTCTTAATATAAAAAAAAGATACAAGAAAATGTTAAGCTTTTTTTTCTTTTTTTTTAATGTTAGATAAAAGTTCAGAATAACTTTTACTTTATAGCCAATTAGCCAGCTGTATTAAAATGTTTTAGCATTTAATACCTAATAAGGTTTTCGCTTCAATTGCCACAAGCAGACGATCTTCAATTGCCACAAGCTGACGATATCGATTCAAAGGAGGTAATTCTTCAACAATTGTTTAAGCCGAATTTTACGGTAAAGCTTCTATATAAGTCACAAAATTATCTACTAAACCAGTGTAACTTGGTGAAATTTCGTTATTCATTTAACAGTAAACAAACAACACCATCGTCAACAACAAAAACAGAGCTTTGCTTCAACAAAGTTTAATGACTTGTGGATAAGTCATCCAGCATTAAATGATTGTTATCAGCTTATTTTGATGATCAGAAACTAAATATTTAATCCGGCGTAAGTTTTTAACATTTTTTATCCTTCTTACTGCAAATATTTAAAATAATTAAATTACTTACGGCAATTTTAGAAACAGCCATTAGAATACTTAAATTTTAATCTAGCCATCCCTTATTGATAGAGATATTGACTATTTAATACCATTTAAAAATTACACAACTTAACTTTTTTAATATCAAATAAACACTTTGTTTCATTACTTAGGATTCAAATAAATATTTATTCTCAATTTTTACATTTTTCGTATATTTTACAAAATTCAAGATATAATTTATTGAAATGAAATTATTAAGTTATTCAACAAAAGAAAATAACATATTCACAAATAAATGTATGCTTCTACACTTTGTAGCCGAAAAAAAATAACGCTATGTTTTTGAGCACATCTGCTGCCAGAATCTGGGGAAGACATCAGTACATTAAACTATGACCGAATCATGAATGGAACGCGTGTACAGTTCTTTAATCAAAGCAAAAATAGGTACTTCTACACTTTTACTTCAATATATTTATTGAATAAATAAAATAGTTTCTGCACTTTAAAATATTGATGTCTCTCTTCGATTCTGGCAGCAGGTGCGCTGAAAAACATGGCATCTTTTTTTTCGGTGACAAAGTGTAGAAGCACCAATAAATGTTACGAGAAGGAATAATTTATTATTAAATAATTTATATAATTCACCTAGATATCCTTTTTACAGAGCTAAATCATAAAACTATTGATTTAAATTCCCTCTTAGAAAAATTACACACTAATGATTTTTAATATAAAAAACGGTTTCATTAAGAAATATTTATTCTCATTTTAAACATTTATATTGAATTTTATTTCATTATAGAAACATTTATTTTTCATATCAAAATCTTTATTTATAATTTTTTTTATTAAGACCAATTAAATTTTCACACAGAATGAACCAAATCACTAGCACTACATTGGAAGATACAAGATGTGCAGCAAGAGAACGACAAAGACGAAGGCGTCAGCAGCTACGAACTGAAGAAAGGGATAATATCAGATTTTAAAGGAGAAACATATTGAGACAGCAAATAAATAATATGATTGAAGAAGACAGACAACTTTATCTGCAAAATGAAAGAGCTAGGCAACGGGAAAGAAGAAACAATATGAATGAAGCAGAAAGACAAAATATCCCGTATTATTTTGTAGGTGACATGAGTTTGATTTGCTCATTTTGTAGAGCACTTAGATTTCGAGGAGAAGCATTGAATTGTTGTCAAAAAGGAAAAGTTTCTCTTCCTCCCTTACAAGATTATCCTCCTCAACTCCAAAGGTTATTCGAAGGTAATGACCAAGAAGCGTTTAATTTCAGATCTAATATATGCAACTATAATTCATCATTTTCATTTGCATCATTTGGAGCAAATATTGTCCGCCCTCCTGGAAGAGGCCCCTATTGTTTTCGCTTACAAGGTCAAACCTATCATTATTCCAGATCTCTGCACCCAAATAATGAAGAGGAGAGAAAATATGGACAAATTTACATCTTGGACTCATCTGAATCAAATCAACTCCGGTGTAATTTACCAGAAAATAATAAATATATCCAAAGTGTCTTTGAAACCATAGCTACAGTTATGGAGAATAATCCTTATGCCCAAGCTTATAAAAACATGAGGGCCATTGAATTAGAAGAGGAAGCACGTGCTATAAGGGAAAATGTAAAGCCAAGGAAAGTTTCGATGCATTTCACCGCTGGTCCAGATATCAAAAGATTATACAATCCAATAAACAACGAAATAGGTGTAGCATTTGTTGGTGGGGATGGTGCTCCACCTACTAACAGAGATATTATTGTTTACCCACATTCTCAATCAAAACACCGAGTTTCTTATCTTTCTTGCCACTTGGACCCCATGATATATCTCATATTATTTCCAAATGGTGAACAAGGCTGGCACATAAACATGCAACATAGGCCAGAACGGCAAACAAGAGTTCGCAATAAAGTGACAATACAAGATTATTACAGTTATCGCCTTGCAATTAGAGATTCATTCAGTATTATCCATAGATCTGGTAAACTATTCCAACAATATGTAGTTGATGCATATGTGAAAGTTGAAGGGTGCAGATTGAACTTCATTAAAAGCCATCAAAGTCAACTAAGAGCTGCTCAATATTCTGGCTTAATGGATCATTTAGCAAGGAATGAAGATGGCGATCCTGGTTTACCAGTTATTCTACCATCTTCATTTTCAGGAAGTCATAGGAATCTTCAACAACTGTATCAAGATGCAATGGCAGTTTTCTGTAAATATGGAAAGCCAGACCTATTCCTTACCTATACATGTAATCCAAGATGTCCTGAAATATTAAACAACTTGGGGTCATCAGAACTTGCACAAAATCGATTTGACTTAATATCACGTGTGTATCATGCACATCTAACTGAACTTTTGAAAGACATTAAAGACAGACATGTATTGGGAACTCCTGTTGCATATGTTTAGGCTATTGAATTTCAAAAAAAAGAGGGCTACCACACTTCCACATGATCATAATGCTGTGAGATCAGGATAAGATCAGAACAGTTCAACAAATTGATGCAATTGTGTCAGCAGAAATACCTGGACCTGAAGATCAAGTGTTTCGTGATTTAGTTAAAGGTTTAATGGTACATGGTCCATGTGGTGCAGTTAATTCTAATTCTCCTTGTATGAGTAAAGGATTATGCAAAAAAAAATTTCCAAAGGCATTTAGAGAAGAAACAGTAAAAAACATTGATGGATACCCGGCTTATAAGCGTGCAAATAATGGTGACTCAGTTCAAGTCGGTAATTTTACTGTTGATAATAGATACATAGTCCCTTTCAGCAAATTTCTTCTGAGAAAATATCGAGCTCATATTAACTGCAGTCAAGAGTATAAAATACATATTTAAATATGTTTATAAAGGACATGATAGTGCTATGATGGAGGTTAATAACCATGATTCATCTATTCATATCGATCAAGGAGAAACAATGCGATCAGAACAAAGAGATGAAGTCAAGCAATATCTATCATGCAGATATGTATCACCTCCAGAAGCAATGTGGCGTCTTTCTGGCTATAAAGTGCATGGACAGTCTCATGTTGTGTACCGTTTAGCTGTACACATAAGGGAATTTCTTACTGATGTCTTTTAAAAGATTTTTAACTACCGTGGAATTTCCACGGGTCCTGCTAGTCTATATAAATGTCATTATCGTCCGCATTATGTTTCTCCGATACAAACCCCGACTACACAACACATGTTCATTTGTTTTCATTATTCTCTTCTCTTTTCATTCTTATGAATCGTCCGTTTATCAGTTTCTCTTCCGACCTATCTTTTCTTATCATTTTTATTTCCCTTATTTTTCATTTGGATGATGCCTCTTGCTGCGCTGACCATTTTTTCTGTGTTTTCATCGTAGACGTTCGCTTTCAAAAACTCAGCCTCTGTCGATAACTATTTTGTATAATACTTAATCTATCCACAATTAATGCTACGCGTAGCATAGCAACTTATATACAATTAATCGTTTACAACGAATTGTTTGCAATGTATATTTTCTTTTCGATATTAAGTAATAATAACGGGTTGACACGTCGCACAAGAGACCAAACAAAACGATTTTACAGGATGTATTATAATTTATTATGCCATAGTAGAAGTTTAATCATCCCTTGCATCGACTTGGTTGGTCTTTGAATAATATTGTATTTTGAATATTTGGTAAGAGTCAACATTTAGGCCAAAATCATATGACAAATTCTTTCTGCTGAGAAACTGGAGTTACTTGAAGATTCTTTTTTTTTTTTTTTTACAAGGTGGTCACCACTTATCAAGGCCTTATATATAAATGTATGTATGCGTATGTGTGTGTGATTGTGTGTGAGTGTGTGCTATACATCCAAAAAGAAAGTCATAAAAAAAACATAAAAACCTTCACCAAATGGACCAAAAGCCCCCTCTTTGAACTTAACTCTGACTGGACACTACCAACACTTACTGTTGGGGACAGAATGTCTGACACCACATCACTCTTAAAACACATTTAGTATCAGCAGATGTAAAAATAACATTTCAAACTCTCATTTAAAAAGAAGAACTTTTTTATGAAAATATCTGAAGAGAGCGAAACAAAGCTTGAAACGCATTATAAAAATATTTTAAAATAAAAATATGATAAAAGGCTGAAAAAGCCACAATTGTTGATGGCTACACTCTCTTAAATATACATTTTTTCTCTCGTTGGAATTGCACAACAATCACTTTAAATATATATATATATATATATATATATATATATATATATATATATATATATATATATACTGAGTGTACAAAAAGTCACGGTCTTGGATATAACCTTACACTATATCCGATGACGAGGCCCCAGCTTGCGGGCTTTGGGGAGTGTGGAGCCACCCTTTAATTGCCATTGCTCCTAGGTCCACTCTGACCCGGGGTGGTAGTACCTGTTAGGGTTTCAACTATGGGTTAAATAGAACCCGACTTGAAAATATATATATATATATACATATTCTATTTAAAAAATGTTTATTCAAAAACACTGGATTCGGCATTAAATAACCTGAAAAGGGTTGATATGCCGTAAAACAAAAACCAATCCAATTCATTCAAAAAGTCACTGAAGGCTTTAGAACGTAATTAGATTCTATATTTTTGATAATATCTTTCTGTAATTTTAATCCAATCTGACTAAGATATTAGGAAATTGTTAAAAACTAAAATTGTCGTTATTCCTGGTGACCGAACGGAATTTATTTTCTTGTAATATATATATATATATATATATATATATATATATATATATATATATATATATATATATTACAAGAAAATAAATATATATATATGTATATATATATATATATATATATATATATATATATATATTATTTCATGTGTCCACGTAAAATGTTACGATATAATATTTTATGTATGGATATATATATATATATATATATATATATATATATTGTGTACGCACGCGCGTGTGCGTATGTGTGTACAGTTTCTCTTCCATATTGCGTTGTTTGTTTTTAATATTACAACGTTAACATCACTTACGATGGCTATTTCCACGTATTACTGCAGCCATTTCGTAAATTCCAATATGGCCGCCATATGAACATCTGGGCAAAGGCAATCATTGATTTTCTGATTCCTTAGATAATAATCTTTCGAAAAATGTATAGTATTTCAAATCATAAAAAAATTGCCACAAAATTACAAAATAAAAGTAACTATTACTAATTGTAAGTAGTCATAAAAAATAATGTTTGTGTGCTACTATCGTCATAATAAAAGAAGGCGACACTACGACAACTGTCGACTTTATCTGCACAGACGAGCACTGCGGAGTAGTCATCAGTACATTTTTCATTCTGCCTAAAACATGCAATTAAGCTGACCTAAATTTTAGTGTTTGAAGATCGGAATACGTCAATGACTATTGACATGTTCACTTTCTCTTTAGCTCTCAATAAATCTCACTTGAAGTTTTTTCGCTTGAATAGATCGAACGATTTCTATGTGAAATACAATATCTTATTCGTTTTCTTTTACTTTAAGGAGAAGTTTTATTTTCTGAATTATTGACTTGTATAATCGAAGAAAAATCAATTATACAAATATCTAAATATATCAATATCCTCGAATAGAAGTCCATTTTACCATTGAGTTTGAATTACATTTTCTTTGAAAACGTCTTCATTTTTATTTGTCCGAGAAAATATATTGATAGTTGTTAACTCAATTTTCAGTTCCCAAAATGGAAATAAGAAAAAACACACAGTTACCGACTGAATTAATTTAGTTCAAAATTGAACATTTTTTAAGTAGAGTGACTAAACTCATTTATTCAAAAATTGGATGTTTAAAATTCATTAGATGTTCAGGTTTATGATAGTAAAACAAATACTTTATTTACGCTATTTCTGGAAATCTCATTTTTGTCTTGAGATCACTGCGTATATCAGATACGTTTTATTTATATAAATCGCTTTATTGCAGGTCAATATTTTATTTTATTTTAATTGCTATGAGACGCAGAGAAGTGAAATTTGGTATACTTGAAGAGTATAACAAGGTGCTTTATTTTCTGATTTTTGTGAAATTTGAATAACTATTTTGAGAGTTATGCTAATTTTTTCTATTTTCTGGTCATTCTAAGTGTGTATCACTTTATTGCATGCCTCCCAAAATGCCTAGAAAGAATCGATTGACAACTAGTGAAAAGGAACGTGTTGTCGCAGGCCTTGCAGATTTAGCCAAGGAGATTCAAAGATTTCGAAGAACATTGTCTCCATTCGTTGAAAATTTGCATAATTTTCAAACTATTTGTTCAAATTTCGCAAAAATCAGGGAAATAAGGCACCTTGTTATGTTCTTCGAGTGCAGCAAATTTCACTTCTCTGCATTTCATAGCAATTTCATAATTTAAAAAATATTGACCTTCAATACAGTGATAGACAGTGTTTAGTTATCAAAAGATTTCGACACATGCAACATGACTAACTTATGTGAAAATCGTTTTCCCTTTTATTTATAGAATCCCATCATTTAAATCACAGGTGCATTTTATTTATGACAAGATGACTATCGAATCAAAGCGGGTTATTTACTTCATTTGAAGATTCTTTTCTCGGATAAACAGCAAACGCTTTCCGCCTCAAGTAAATAACCCATTCTTAAGTATCCAATCCAAGCAACAAATCCTATTTTTTCTAAAAGTATATCGTACATTTGGGGCTTGTTCAACGGTTGAGAACCATGGCAATGATAGTATTTACCAAACTTACAAAAATGGTCTAAAAAGAAAATGTATCCTCACTAAGCCAGCAAAGGATGCAAGGAGGGTTTCATTTTCTCATAGCAATTTCAAAATTTAAAAATATTGACCTGCAATAAAGCGATGCCAGGGTTTAAAGTAAAATCGACTTCCCTGCTCACATAAAACATATGATACTAACAAAAACCATCATATGCTAAGCTGTTACACCATAAAATTAGGCCAACAATCATTTGTGTTACTTGAAAGTATGCATGTATTCTTGTCTAAATATTGCTTATATTTTCCCTATAAGTATCGATCTCTTTAAACAAGTTTGCCAATTAGAAGATAGCGACTGGTTTTCTACTATTCCCGCTGCTCAAGACACCGGGTTTTTTTTATAGGAGGAATTTTTGTGAAACAACCTAAATTATTTGTTTGACCATTCAGTAGATTAATCGTATCGCAATCAGGTTTTATTCTATAAACCGCATGTTTACCAAAGAATTAATGCAAGAAAAAACAGTACAATAAAAAATCTCTCAATAAATTCAAAAAAGATTGATTTGTTTTGTGTCTGGACGTTTGTACAAAAAAAGTGTTTCGATTATCGCTCAAAAAGAAAATTTTAATTACAAATTACAAGAACAAAAGATAAATAATAAAATTGATTCAAAGTTTTGTTTTACGCTATTATTTTACTTCTATTATTCCACAGACATAAATATGAAAAAAGAAAATGATTTCAATAGTACATTTTTACTTTTTCTTTCAATAAAACTCTATTTTACCGAGCCATATATTAAAGCTGTCAATATTATAAGAACAATAAAATTCTTTAAACAAACAGAAGGGTGTATAACTAAAATAACAAAAACTAGCGGGGCCTGTGGAAATTCTACAGGGGACTCATTCATATTAATAAATTGATGTTAGCATTCTGTAGATGTTCAGCGTAAATGGAGACGCTCTGATATTATTGTAGCTCTTTTGTTAAAACTGCAAAAGTATTTATCTAAGCTAGCAGGGATGTCCGGAAAATCTCGCTCGTAAAGTACGCTTAAATATTATATTTTATTTCCTGCAGATTTCGTATATATTATTATAGAGTTAATGTTCTAGCAATTTTTTGTAATATAAAGTTGCGATTTCAAAAATAAAAAATATATATCCATATGACTTAGGTGCATCAGCTTGAATCAAAACCGAAACAAAAACTTATATATATACACACATATATATATATATATATATATATATATATATATATATATATATATATATATACGAAAGACGTCTAGAATCCAAAAAGTTCCTTTTCCTGTCACACACTCTCACACACACACACACACACACACACATATATGCATATAGTTATATATATATATATATATATATATATATATATATATATATATAACTTGAATGCCATCAGCTATAACCGAAATCGAAACCAAAACTTATGAAGAATTCTTGATAAAATTATTTATCAAAAAAATAGATGACTTAAGTGCACTCAGTTATAATCGAAACCGTACCCAAAATTTATGAAGAATTCTTGGTAAAATTATTTATTACAAAAAATGGAAGTCCATAACAATCAAACGACAGTCACTCGGATGTAAGCTTGACGCGCAAAATAAATAACACACACGCTATCCTATTAACATATATATACTAGTAAAGACTCTATATAATCCTAATAATGATGTAGATGACAGAAAAAATGTTTTTTGTATAATATTAAAACATTTTAAATTGGAATGTTTTAATTGTTTTTGAAAGTTAATTTTCTTGTTCTAATTTTTGGATGTATTATGAATATCGAAAATATTCTTTCATACAAAACTGTGATTTAACAATTATATGGTGTATTGTTAACTAACGAATTGCATTACTTTCAATGGCAACTGCTAAACTGAACTCCAATCTATGCGCCCCTGGTTAAACTTTCACAAAAACACTCGACTAACTACAACCACTATAAGTCCAATGTAAACAAGTTTTTGTTGAGCCATTCCGATAAATTTACACCTATTAACTACCATTTTACATTAAGTAACTGTTGTCCGCGAGTGGCTTTCAGGCCTTGATAAGTACTGACTCCCAAGTAAAAAATAAAATCTATATAATAATACGCCGAGATATTTCATTACGTATGTTAACTTATCACACATATTTTATAAATAAGATCTTGCGTTCGCTAAATTAGACAATTTCGATTTTGTCTATTTGAAAAAAGAATTATTCTAAAATCAAAATATATCGTTTGGTTAGTTAAAATGGTAAAACTTTTAATTAGTGAATTTAACAAGTTACATTTGTATTGCTAGTTGAACTATTGGAGATTTTTCGGTAAGAAGATCGAATATTTATTATTTTTAAAATAATTAAATTACTACAGTTTATATACACAGTGATATAGACGTTTATTTTTCTGGGGAGATTTAACTAACAATAGTAATCATATTTACAAAATAAGAAATAGTTATTTTTTATATTTTTATACATTCATTATTTTTTTTTTAAATGTTATCACTTCCAGTAGATTAAAACGATCGATGTTAAAAGCGCTATGGTATTGTCACGATTAGCACAAAACATTCCAATAATTGCAGATCGTTTTGCAAATATTATCTGAAATCTCTCAATACTCTTCCTATAGTCATTTATTAATAAGGTTGATACACAATGAGAAAATTATTTTTTTTAAAGAAAACTACTTAAAGCCGTTTTAGACTGGCAAATTTTTATTTCCATAATTTACAAGTAATCGCGTTGGATATTTTGTCAGAATTTAAATACTAATTTACTGACCAGTTATTACTGACCGGTTACTACGAATGGCACAATTGACCGCAATGTGGGATATATTTACGTGCATATAACGTTGTAATAATGGGGTCGAAACACTACGTGAAAAATCTGGTACATCTGAATTTTATGAAATGCTAACAACAGTTGTTGCACATTAATTAATAAATATTCCCTAAATGCCGGTTACTTTAAAGTGGTTTATAGTTTCTTTTGAATAAATTAAAGGATATTTAATATGAACGCAAATTTCAATTTGAAAATTTCAGATTTGTAATAAATGTGATCATTATTTGTTAGATACGGATTAAGAGAGACTCCTTGAATTTAAACTTTCTTTTGTTTTTTATTAAATTTTCCGCCCCAAACAAGGCACAGTGCCACTTTGAAGTAGAGGGCTACTATCGGCGACATAAGTTGTAGGGGTATTATGAAGGAAAGTGAGTAGCAAGATGTATGTTCACCTTACACTAGAACTTTTGCATGTCAGTACAGTTGGGAAAGCAGAATCCCGGAAGGGAGTTCCAAAGTCTAGCAGTTCTGGGGAAGAAACTATTGGAGTAGAAGTCTTTCTTACACCTAGGGATCTCTATTGCTAGGGGTGGGATTTAGCTGCTTGTCGGGTTTGTCGGAGGTATTCATGTCGAGGGGGTACAAGTGCTTGTAGTTCGTCAGAGTATTCACCATTAAAGTACTTATAAAACAGGCAGAGGGATGCAACATTTCTTCGATGGGACAGAGACTGAAGCCTAGATGACATGACCTATCAGGTTGGTGACTCTTTTTTTAACCCTGTCAAGGAGTGAGAGACTAGTAGCAGATGCAATAGCCCAAATGTGACAACAACAGTACTCCATACATGGGCGAATGGTGACCTTATAGAGGTACAAGATACTTTCAGGCGTAAGAAGTTTTCTTTTAAGATTCTTAAACTTACGCTTAAAAGTATAGAAATTATTTTAAACAAATGTCTTATAATGGATGTTGATAACAGTTGACATAAGTATTCCAGTCTTAAGGTCTAGTATTATTATATATTTAATTTTATCTTAGTCTGGACATGTAGACAAAAACTTTCACCTTCGGGAAATTCATTTTACCAGGCTTGGAACTGCGATTATTCTAATTTAATATATAAAGTAAAATAATATGTCCCCTATTTCAACGATTGGTATATCTTCAGAAACAAAAGCTACATAATAGAATGTCGTGTTATTGCTATGTGTTTCAAAAATATTTCGTTTCATTCGTATTCGATAATTTTTGCATTTTATACGTCCAAGCTTTTCACTTTGCTTAATTATCTTAGTTTGAACGTAAGATTGACTAACTCAATTCGCCATGTACCAGGTGCACTTCCATGGGCTCAGTACAGTATGACAGAAATACAGGAGAAATCTAGGGTATTATTTCGAATTACATTGCCCGTCTTCTCATCATGCTTATCAGTACTTATGCAACTAATCAAAAATATTTCTAAATTTTCCGTTCATAGCACAAATAATAAGCAATAATATCCAATCACATAACGTTGTTAGAATATATATGTCAACGAGACCACTACAATTATTAACTTTATTAACAATTTACAATTATTAACATTGAACTCATATTTAACGCACATTACTTACAATGGTTTTCTATTCTAGTACTAGTATGGTGACCTGACTTTACCCGGGATTGAATGCTGGTCACCAATGTTTCACACTCCCATAATTTTATTGTCATCGAAATCGATGAAATACTCCATTTTTCAATCAAATCGATTGATTGCCTGGTCTAATTGGGGACCCATCGCGATGCAACTAGAGAAAGCTTCACATGCGTCTAGCAGTAACTAAATTTTCAATATATCGAAGTCTACATTGCACTGAGGAGTATCAACTCTTAATTTTCATACATAAAATTATTTTATATATAAAATTATTATTATATATATATATATATAATTTTAATCGATATAAGACACTGATTAGAAATCAGATGAAAAATCCTGATAGATATTACTTGAAGTAATACTTTCAGGGTGATCCTTGCCAAAAAGGAGAAGCTCAATATGCAAGAATAGAGCAATACATAAGTTTAGTGGTTATATTTAAATTCTTAAAAAACAACATAACGACACATATATTTGAATCAGGAATTTATTGTTTGACAAAAGGAATATATAGAAGGGGCTATGTTGATTTCCTTAATCCATGGATTTTCAATAATGGCTTATATCATCAGAGGAAATGAAATGCGGTTAGCAAAATGTTCAGTTGTGAATAGACACTTATTTTGCTTTTCAGCACAAATATTGAAAATAGTTTTTTGAGTGGTGAATGATAATTATATGGAGATAGTTATAGGAGAAGGGAATTTGATACACCCTGGGCAATCCATTATCGGAAGGAGTACGCAGAATATTGGTCCAGGGGAGAAGACAGGTGGAGATGGGAACGAGTCATGGTCTGAAGTTTTGGAATGATTGGAGGATTATTATTTAAATGAGTTTAAGTTTGGGTGCTTTTAATTTTGAGGGTATATTTAAAATAACTTGATTAACTGAGATGCAGTTTGTTCATTACGCTTATGGTCGTAGTGTGATCTGGTTTAATTAAATTTATTTAAAATGTATATATTTCTGTTTGGAGGCGATCTATGGATGAGTTGGCTTTGCTGTTCGTTTTGGTTGGAATCGATGTTTGAGTGAATGCTTTATATACTGTGGTTAATTAGCTATTTTTATAATGGGGGACTTGATGCAAATTCGGGGCTGGGCGTGAGGTTGTCCAAACGTGGCTGAATTCAACTATTTATATAATAATAAACTGTATATCCATCTGTGAAACCTAAACATAAGCGCAAGTATAAGCACATATACACCCACAGACACACATACATACGCACATATACATCTACACACATATACATATGTGCATACATACACAAATATAGCATACACACTGATCCATACCATGCATACACACATACACGCTTATATACACACGCATCCTCATTTTCATGCACATGTGTACACAATTACATATATACACATCATAAAACATACACGCATGCACACCTATGAAAAAAGCGCACACACAAGCGCGCCTGCATGCGCGTGTATCGGGTGTGCAGCTGCATCCATATACACGACCAAACAAACATATAATCGTGTGAAAATATGCAAGACACACTCGCACATGCATACCATCGTATACATACAGCAAATAAACATATCTACATAAGTGTTATGTCCATACAGAGATAAAGGTGCGCACACTGATATATCTACACATACAAATACAACGAGCGTGCACCTCACAGTTAAACATATGAATACATCAACAATTGATCGGGTTTATTTTAAAATTCTATATTCGAGAGGGGGGTAATCCCCATTTGCCTGCGCATACAAATGGTCCCGGGAGATGCAGACAACTAAATTACGGCTAAGGTGTGTAACTCCGTTAAATGTCCATGTTCACATACACACGCGCACATACAAATATATATATATGTGTGTATATGGATGTATGCACGTGTGTGTACATGTATACACGTATGTGTGTGTATGTATGTGTGTATATGTATATATATACATATACACACATACATACACACATGCGTGTATACATGTACACACACGTGCATATACACACGTACATACACACACATACGTGTATACATGCACACACACGTGCATACACCCATATGCACACTCTTGCACATAATCATATGTATGCACACACAACACAAAACGCACACCCACATGCTCACACATATATATACACCCACATACATAAGGAAATGGAAGCAAATTTATATATATATATATATATATATATATATATATATTTGATATTATATATAAAATAATTGCATATATAAAATAATTTTATATATAAAAATGTTAGAATTTGTACTCCTCAGTGCAATCTAGACTTCGATATATTGTGAATTTAGTTACTGCTAGACGCATGTGCAAATTATTTTATATATAATGCCTGGCTGGAATTAAAGTTTAAAATGCGAAAGTCAAGTATCATACTTAAGTTGTGCTTTAAACAATAACATTCATTTCGAAAGCTACTGTTGATTTTGTATGCCTGGCATTACTGGTTGTGCGGTGATAATGGCTTGAATTTAAGTTTAAAATAAAAAAGTAAATTATCATTGTAAAATTGTTTTAAACAGAAACACTCATTTCAAACGCGTCCCTGTCATATCAAAGAACCTACTGTCGATTTTTTATGGTGGACTTTTCGGCTTGTGTGGTAAGAAAATTTCTCAAAATCACTTGTGATGTTAGGCTCTGTAAGATCTTAACTTTGGTCAAAATCGCCTGTCCCTTTCACCGGATAATTTCGTTATCGCATGCATTCCCACAGAAAATTTATCTAGGGACATTGCCAAGCACATGAGGTACCGTCATGTGAAATTTCATAAAATAGACCCAGCCGTTTTCGAGTCCATAGAGAACGAACTCACAGAAACACGTGAACATAGACAAAGAAATACACAAAGTTAATTTTATGTAATAGTAGAGGTACTGCAGAATTATTTCTGTTTCTGAAATCAAGAACCGGTTTTTCACAAAATATTAATTTCATTTTCTATTTTATCGTAGATCAATTTAAAAGTAATAATTTGTTTGTGCAAAATTTCCAAGAAAATTAAAGGAGTTTGTTATTAAGAAAACCGCAAATGGACGAACGCATTGAGGGGCAATCTTATCCCTATAATACCCCCTATAATATCCTCTATAATATCCTGGAGGGGAATAACCAGATTTACCCCGGAAAATCCGTCTAAATCTAATACTTACATATAACTGAAATTATTTCATCGATAATTTACAAAAACTCAAGTGAAATTACTATTACAAAATTTAAAAATGAAAGATATGATTTTAAGTTTCTTTATTTTTTCGTGAACATGTCCCGCTAGTCGATTAAAAAGTATTTAATTAAATTACTCCATATTTTGGGTTATTAAGTTTCCATGCGCAACCTTTGGATTCTTTGGGATACTCTTCTCATTTGAGTCTTATTTTCACGACGTTTCCGTCGATGAAACTTCCGATAGTCTTTACCGGTATCCTGCTGAAATCGGGAATTTTTCTGTAGAACAGGGAAATCTGCATGGAATTTCGGACGAAACCCAAGGAGTTGCATGCCACCGTTCCATCAACCGTGACTAATTCAAAGTTCTAAGTAATTTTCAATTGCAGATTGAGTGTCACTTGCAGTAATTATTTAACCTAATTCAAAGTCCTAAATAATTTTCAATTGCAGTTTGAGTTTCACTCGCAGTAAGAATTTAACCTTCTACCTCAAGAAATGTGTGATTTTAAACTGAATTTTACCCAATGCTGTATCCACTACGTTACGGTACCGGTTCGAAATTTCGTTGTAGATTCTCCGAGTTCGACAGAAATATTTCCGAGTTCGGAAAGATATACCTGAAGAAGGTCGAAGGTTGCAACCACAGAAACGTTGTAAAAATAACACTCATGAAAGAGATAGTTGTCTGAATAGTCCAAATAATACGAATAAACTATACTCAAAATTCAGAAACTTAAATTATTGCGATACAATATTTTTACAACCTTTCTTAATAACTAAAATTAGTTTTTTTGCCATAATTTCTCTGTGCATTTTTGTATGAAGAACAATCATACAGTCTCCATAGCGAGATTTTCGTATTGACAGTTAAAATATTATTCAAGGCGATGACTTATTCGTGCCGTATCCAAGCATTCAACCTCCCATGACTTTTCACAACGGCTATCTGATAGTTGACTTGCCTGTTGCTTTTGTATTTGTGAATATTTATAAGAAAGCGTAAGGATAGATCTTTGTCAGTCATAATGTCTGTTTCAAATAATGTAACGTCATAAATATCAGGTATCACAGGAAGTGATAAAGTATCTTTATTAAGAGCATCTTGCCGAAGACATAAAAACTAAGGAAAGCCATCATGATGACGATATGCTTCTCGTCAAAACGTATCCGCTTCGTTTTGTCGATCGATAAGTGACAATGTTGTTTAGATTTTATTACCCAGCTAGAATCATTAGCTCGTATTAACGTCTTAAAGGTTTCTTGGTGTATTATATATTCTTAGAATCGTTTATTCTTCTTCCGTATCACTTAGTCGCAAAACAAGCCACGATGTTCTATATGTTGATATATTGTCTTTTAACTGCACAATTCCATCTGCAGTATAATGCGTCCATGTGTTTTTAATACGTATCACTTTACAAATGACTATGTTATATGCATTATTGATTAGTTAGTCCATGATAACGGATAACTAATAAGAAATAATGTGGTGATATATAATAGGATTTAGTGTGAATCTCCGGCGTAGATGAAGTAGAAAAAGTTGGGTTTCATATGCAAGCGAATGAACAAATGAATGGAAATGACCGCATTCGGATAGGGATAACGAGAACATCCTCCGTGATTAAATTACTAGAAAGTTGATATAACTATCAGATATTAATATTAATGAGAAATAAACATTTCTTGGCCTTCGGGCCGGGATCAAAGTGTAGTGTCTGTTCCGGCAGATACTGCACTTAAGATAATTTGTACCAGTCAATGGAGGGGAAACCCTCTATGCTGGGACAATTATTATTTTTGGTAACCAGAGTGCCCCCTTTTTGCCTACTTTAAGGGGAGCTGGTTTTTACCTCACATTAAAAACGGCCTTGTGCCTAATTTGCTCTGTGGGGGAGCAAATAAACACCATCTGTTCTGCAGATGCTACACTTAAGATAATTTGTACCAGTCAATGGAGGGGAAACCCTCTATACTGGGACAATTATTATTTTTGGTAACCAGAGTGCCCCCTTGTTGCCTACTTTTAGGGGAGCTGGTTTTTACCTCACATTAAAAACGGCCTTGTGCCTAATTTGCTCAGTGGGAGAGCAAATAAATACCATCTGTTCCGGCAGATGCTGCAAGCTATGACTAGCTAGGACTAGCTATGACTAGCAGAGACCGGATGTGGGGGCAACCCCACATGCCTGACCTTTAACCAGCTCCCATTTCCCACCTCTTGGGAGCTGGTCCCCTTTTTTCCCTTCCCCCTCCCTTCACTCCTCACATTAAAAATCGGCCTTGTGCCTAATTTGCTCGGTGGGGGAGCAAATAAATACCATCTGTTCCGGCAGATACTGCAAGCAAAGACCATATGTGGGGGTAACCCCACATATCAGACCTTGGTCAATGTAGGGGCAACCCTTCATACCAACAGTTACTATCCAGCTCCCATTTCCCACCTCTCGGGAGCTGGTCCCCTTTTCCCTCCCCCTCCCTCTATCTCCACATTAAAAACGGCCTTGTGCCTAATTTGCTCAGTGGGGAAGCAAATAAATACAATCTGTTCCGGCAGATACTGCAAGCAAAGACCATATGTGGGGGTAACCCCACATATCTGACCTTGGTCAATGTAGGGGCAACCCTTCATACTAATTGTCACTATCCAGCTCCCCTACTCCCCGGGGAGTTGGTCCCCATTCCCCCTTCACTCATCACATTAAAAATCGACCTTGTGCCTAATTTGCTTAGTGGGGGAGCAAATAAATATCAAAAGTGTAGTATCTATTCTGCAGATGCTGCACTTAAGGTAATTTGTCCCAGTCAATGGAGGGGAAACCTATACTGGGATAATTACTATTTTTGGACCAAACCAGAGTGCCCCTTTTGCTTTTTTTTCGGGGAGCTGGTTTAACCCCCACATAAAAACGACCTCGTGACACATTTTGCTTTGGAGGTAAAGCAAATAAATACTAATAAACATTTACTCCCATGTTTCTACCTTGATCATTGTTCTCTATTAATACATTAAACGTTAAGCAAACTTAAAGCAAGTTAAATTCTCTGATTAGAACTTGCAAGAGTAACATCATGGGAACATAAAGCAATTAAATTGCTTTTGTCAATGGAGTGCCAAAACCTTTCCATACTATAACAATTTTATTTTTGTATACTGCCAGAGTGTCCCCATTTGGGTGGAGCTCGTTTTCTCTCACGTTAAAAACGACCTCGTGTCACATTTAATTAATATGATAATTTAATTCATGAAGATTTTGTTATAGCGTCAATTTTTTATCGATTCTTATATATTAAAAAGTTGTGATTACAAACAAACAAACTATATATATATATATATATATATAAAGCTAAACGTCTCTGTGTGTGTGTGTGTGTGTGTGTGTGTGTGTGTGTGTGTGTGGTCACGAATAGACTCCTATATGGTTGCCTATTATAGAAAACTGATCACATATAATGATAGAAGATGTATCGAGACACAGGAATGGGTATGTTTGATCTGGCAGAACGGTGGTTCATTAACATTGTAGGGTCTGCGTACGCGCCTGTCCCACAAAGTATGGAAATTAAAAAAATTTAAAAATTAAAAAAAAAACGTTTACAAGGGTTTTTGATATAGATGTACATAAGAATCGTTTGATAAGTATGTTTCAATTTAAATAGGGATGGTATAATAAAATTGCAGGGTCTGCGTTTGCGCCTGGCCTCCATAGAATGGAAATAGGCACAGACTTCAATAAAGACTTTTCATATCTATCTGCATAAGTATATTTTGATAATTATGTTTCAGTTTGAAGAAATATGGTATAATAAAATTATGGGGTGTTCGTTCGCGCCTGACCTCCATAGAATGGAAATATGTCACAAAGTTTAACAAGGTTTTTTAATATAGATCCACAGAATATTGTGATAAGTATTTCAGTGTGAACAGGTACGGTATCATACATTATGAGGTTTATCTATTTTATTTTTACTTTCATCATAGTTTGCTTTGGTTTCGATACCCCCAAATTCGAAGCGATCTCTTTACAACCCTTCCTTTTCATAACCTATCATACTTTCATAAATCAGAGTCCATTTTCTGTAGGCTGTTTTTGAACGCAGTCAACGACGGGTACTTTTGCTAGTACATATATATACACGCACACATATATATATATATATATATATATATATATATATATATGTATGTGTGTGTGTTATTACCGTTTTATCTGTTTGGCTACATATGTTTCAGATGTTGGACCATGTTTACGATCCAACAGCCTCGTCAGGCCTCGCAGAAGTGGTTGTTAGTTATTGGAAAAAAGTGTTTTTAAGAAGAAAAAAAGAAAGAAAGAAAGAAAGAAAATGGGAGTTGCGGGTGTTGACAATATTTCAGTTTTGAAGGTTAAAGATACATTCGATTGTATTATGTGTCGTGTCTGGGGGTAGCAGATTCAGGTAGGTGTGGGTGGATATAGGGAGGGGAGGTGGAGAGAAGATGATAAAGAGAAAAGTGAGGGGGTAAGGAGAGGAGGGGGAAGTTTCAATATTTTGGTTTTAAATTTTAACTGGCTTTTAGTTTTTCAGCAAGGTATGTTAAATAGATGGGAGAGGGAAAGAGAGAGGGAGAACGAGAGGGAAAGAGAGGGAAAGGGTTAGTGTAGATGTCATTTTTTTGACAGTTTAAATGTTGGTAGTCGTTATATGTCGGCTTGTTCCTTGCCGTTTATAATGTTTTTTATTACATAGGTTAGCGCACGCGCACATTCGCATATATACATATACATATACATATATATATACACTTCTGGGCATCCACATACAGACACATACGTATACACACATATATATAAACCAAGTAAATGCAGACATACCTGGGTTCATAAGTAGACATACACACATATATACACAACTCTTATACATATCTGTACACTCACAAAATATATAGTCACATATACACATATATATACACACACGCCCACCTATATACATATATGTGGAAATAAGGTCTCCAGTAAGAAGTAGATGTACATACACACATCCATACATAGACACACGTACATGCAATTACACAAATATAGATATTAATAAATGTTAATAAAAAATATAAGCACGTAGACATATATAGACACACACACAATTATATACATATATACGCATATATATACATATTCATATATATATACCGACATGTCCATATTTATACCAAATAAGGTAAAGTTAGGACAAATAGACATTAATATATAAATAAATAAAAATAATAATATAAAATATTTTTTAAAAAGTATATAAAATTTTATTTTTTTTAATTTTTAAGAAAATTAAAAAAGTAAGCAAATGGTTGTGGCTATATTGAGAGGTTAGGCAGATGCATCGCTAAGTTCACATATATACTGGGTGGGCCCCCAACCTGGTGCATTGGGCTTATATATATATATATATATATATATATATATATATATATATATATACATGCACACATACATATACATATGCATATATATATACATATATACACAGACATGCACCTACCTATACCAAGCAAACAAGGCAAAGTATATATATACATGCACACATACATATACATATGCATATATATATACATATATACACAGACATGCACCTACCTATACCAAGCAAACAAGGCAAAGCTAGGATAAATAAGTAATTAATAACAAATAATAAATAAATAAATAAACAAATAAATTTACGGGTACAGTTAACAAGGAGAGGCCGGGTAGATGCATCATAAAATTCACACACACAAGGACTAGGCCACCAACCTGGCGCCTTGGACGTTTGACTTCATGTTCAGTGCTAAATGCATCGCTGAGACAGGCACACACACACACACATATATAAACACAAATCTGCACATAAACTCAGGTACAGCTGTATCCGCACACACATGTTCAGCCATGCACACCTGATAGTGTATATAGACATAAACATGCACGCAAACACACACATGTGCATACCGATATATATATATATATATATATATATACCTATACCCACATATGCATCTACATACAACACACGGGCACACATCCCCACATCCTCGCACACAGAAACGTACACACAAGCACACATAAGGATATATATATATATCTATATATATATATATATATAAAATGGGTTAAGAAATTCCAACGAAAGAAAGATGTATATTTAAATAAGGGAGTAGTCACCAACAATGTGTATTTTTTAACATTATTTTATTATTCCGTGTCTTGGTTTTTCATTGAGAATTATGTTTGGATCATTGTAATAATGTTTTTAAATCATTGAAATCGTTTTTACGCGTTTCAGACGTTCTGTGAAGCGTCCTCGTCAAAAATTATTTTCAAATCTGTTGGAGATGTAAAAATGGCATTTTCGTAGTTCATTTGAAGTGTTTCCAAGGGGTGGATGGGTGTAAGTGTCTACTATTCATTGGAATGTTCAATTTTTATTACTCTTTTATTGGGCTTGTCAAGGCCGCTGACCTCGGCTGTGGTCACTCCTGTGTTGTGTTTCTCTCTTTCGCTCTCTCTTTCTGTTTGTGTTTTTTTTTCCTTTGGGGTAGGGTGTGTGTGTGTGTGTGTGTGTGTGTGTGTGTGTGTGTGTGTGTGTGTGTGTGTGTGTGTGTGTGTGTGTGTGTGTGTGTGTGTCTGTGTGTTTTCTTTGGTTTGAGAATGTGTGTACTGTTTTATAGTATTATGAGGTTATTTGCTTCCCTAGGAAGTTGACTGTGATCCAAGGTCATTATTAATGTGTATGTGTGATGAGGGGGGGACCAGCTCTTCTGAAACAAGGGTAGGGGTGCTTTCATTCTATTTTGATATTTATTTTTTGGATTCTTGGATTTTAGTATTGTGATTTTCGTTTCAGTCTTTTCGGCTATACTTTATATTATGTTTGTTTAGATAGAGGGGTGTATTTAAAAATATGTATAGGGTATTTTTTAATGTTTCTATTTATTTGTCTCCCCATGTGGGTATAGCCAGACCCAGGATCGGTTCCTAGTGTGGGGAAGATCTTGTTTCCCAGAGGGGAGGGGGCCAATTGGAGGGGTATAGGTGTGAGAGGGGGCTGATAGAAGGGATGATAGTTGTCTCAGTCATGAGGGGTTTCTCCTCCACTGACTGAGGAGGGAGCGAGGTGTTGGAACAGATATTATACTATGGTTCTAGGTGTTTCCTAGTGTTGTTGGTTTCGAGGTTAAGTAGGGTTGATATTGTTCAGTGTGTTGTATTAGAGATAGGGGTGTTATGTCCGTGTGTGGTTGTATGCGCGTGCGTGTCTGTGTTTTAATGCGTCGGTTCTGATTTATGTGTGGGTGTGTATATGTATAGGTATATCGATGTGCGTGTGAGTGTGCCTGTTTTTGTGTGTTGATATTAGTTCAGGAGTGAATCTTGTGATGAAGTTTTTTTTTCCTGTGTAAGTAAATAAAAATAATTGTCTGTTTGGAAGATTGGCATTATTTTGAAGCTGTTTCCACTGCATGTGTGTATGTGTTTTGAAACATATAGGTGTTTGTTATCTGCAATTTTGATGTTGCTCTTATGTAAGGCCACTCTATTGCTGAAATTTTTGGTGGCGCCTATGTAGGATTTGTTGCATGCTGTGCATCTTAGTGCATATACTACATTTCTGGAGGTGCAATTTAGATCCTTTTTTATTTTGAATGTTTGTGCTGGGTTTTTGAATGTGTATGTGTTACCTTCTATTATTATGTCACATACTCCACACCCCGTTTTGGTGCATTTTGTAACCCCTTTTGTAGTGTGTGGGACGAGTTTTGAGGAAGTTAGGATGTGTTTTAAGTTTTTGGGTTGGCGTTTGCTTTTTATTATTTTTGTTGTTTTAAGTATGTTGTTTAGTTTCTCGTTCTGATTGAGGAGGATAAGGTTTTTTGTTATCTGTGTGAATAGTTTTGGGTTGTTTGTGTTGCGTGTAGTGACGTATGGGAAAATTTGTTCTTTGTTGTGTTTTTTTTGGATTCTTAGTTGGTCTATTGGAATTTTTTCAGCCAGTTCAATACCTTTCTGTATGAGTGGTAGTGGATACCCTCTTTTCTGCAGTGTTATTTGTAGTTCATTCAGTCTAGTTGAACGGAGGTGTCTGTCTGTTACTATGGTGCAGACTCTACGTGCTAGGGAGTAGGGTATTGATTTTAGACAGTTTTTAGGGTGGTGGCTTTTAAAGTGGAGGTATTGTTGAGTGTCTGTAGGTTTGTGGTAGATGTCTGTGATTATGTTGTTGTTTTTTATTGTTACTAGGATATCTAGGAAAGGTAGTTCTGTGGGGCTTTGTTCTAGTGTGAAGTTTTTTTGGGGGGTGTAGATTGTGTAGCAAAGTGTGGAGTTCTTTGATATCCCCCCATGTGGTCCTCCAGAGGATAAAGCAGTCGTCTAGGTATCTTTTCCAAGATTTTATGAAGAGTGTTTTTATATTGTGCCCGTACTTTTGCTCTATCCTTTCCTAAAGGGTCTCTTCTGGGTGTATATATATATATATATATATATATATATATATATATATATATATATATAGAGAGAGAGAGAGAGAGAGAGAGAGAGACCCAGTTATACAAATATAAAGGAAGACACATGCACGGATCTGCAGTGAGATGTAGATGTACATATGCATCCCTATACACGTATATAGAATCATACAACTATACATATTGAGAAAAGCACACGACCCCACACATACACAGACATATATATATATATATATATATATATATATATATATATATATATATATATATATATATAACTACTTCATTTATTCACATAAATTTAATATACGAAAGTATAGATTTATGCGTAAACTTTAAGTATTTACTTCAAAAGTGCTCAATACGTAGGTAGAGCTAGTTAGTAATTTATAAAATATATATGGCGATTAAGCTACACTGAATATTCTGCGTTTCATCCAACTATAGGATTCGTCAGGCTTATATATATATTTACTTGCTTGGCGTAGATGTGCGCGTCTCTGTATATATATATATATATATATATATATATATATATATATATATATATATATATATATATATATATATATATATATACAGAGACGCGCACATCTACGCTTATATATATATATATATATATATATATATATATATATATATATATATACAGAGACGCGCACATTTACTTGCTTGGCGTAGATGTGCGCGTCTCTGTATATATATATATATATATATATATATATATATATATATATATATATATACAGAGACGCGCACATCTACGCCAATATATATATATATATATATATATATATATATATATATATATATATATATATATATATATATATATATATACAGAGACGCGCACATCTACGCCAAGCAAGTAAATTTAAGTTATTGTTGTTGATTTAATTTTTAGGGGTCTCTATTGATTTGCTTGGCTTATTTGGTATGGATTAATTTATAGTGTCTAGGGTAAAAAAACATATATATGCAGATACAGATATCCATACAAAACAAAATTGCAACATATGTATACCCATATAGGTGTGGGGAGTTCTGGTAGTAATTAGTAAGTGGGTGGAGGGTAGGAGTCATGGGTAGACGAATGTGTAGACGGGTAAGGTAGTATAGAGTATGGGGAGAGTTTAGTGAGGGGATTTGGTTGTGTTGATGTTACAGTAATTTGGTGTATGCGGTAGATGGAAGTATTGTGTGTATTATTCCGCGGGTCCAAAAAGGATGTTGTCTGAGGAGTCTTTCAGAAGAGTGTATAATTGCTAAGGAGGTGGGATTTGTAATGCCGACAGTTTATGGTGGTTTCATGTTTTCTATTTAGTAATTTGTGTCTTTAAAACTGAATATAAACAGTTTTTCGTTTAGGCAGAGGAGGCATGGGGAATTTAATGATTTATATACGTTAGATTTTTAAGGATTTTCCACTTAATGGCTGATGTAAGGTTATGTTGGATTATATCTAGATATTGGGAGGTTAATTAAGTTTTGTTAGGGTGGTTGGGATTTTTGAAGGAGCATTTATGTACTCTAAACCTATCTTTAAAGGAGGGGCCTCCAGGTCAATATATCATTTTTGATCGTTGGTTTTTTTCAGGTGCAATTGTGGCTTTATAGACTGCTTCTGTTTGTAGGCATTGTTGATTAAGTGGGCATTGGGATTTTTGGTGCAGTTACAGTTATCTCTGCTAGTGTTATTTGCGTTTTCGTCTTTGTTAAGTATTTTCCTATTGTGTTTTCTGATTATTTGTTTTAGGTATTCAGTACAGCTGTAGCTAAGTGTAGTTGTTTTTTATTAAATATTTTGTTTAGTGTGTGATTGGATGGAAAATGGTTGTTTATTTGTAGGAATTTTTTTTTTGCCTAGTTTCGTTTTAACCATTATATTGAAAGGGGTTTAACCAAATTATTTTTCTGGCCCTATTTTCTTGTTTGGGGTATTGGATGGATTAGATTCAATGTAATTACAGGTGGTGTTTGGGTGGCCACTTCCTTTAAGAGCATTTTCATAAAATGTTTTATGCTTGTTAAATATTTTAAGTTTAGAGGAGTTAGTACTGTCTTTTTTCGATAGATCGGTAGATGCAGGGACATGTTTAATGATATAGTTTGGGTGGTTTGATATTGGGTGTATATAGAGTGGGTAATATTGTCTTTAGTGTAAGGTTCATGTGAGTTATTTGATAGGTTGAGAGTTTTTACGTCCAGTTTTAGACCTATTCTGTTCATTTTTTTAGTTAGGGTTTTTTCAATTTTTCGCATTTAGGGCCATTTGAGTTTTCAACTACGATAAAGCCATCGTCTATATATAGTCCTATGTTTTTGTTATTTATAGTTGTTGTGAGATTGTATAGAATGAAGAGACCAACGAGGTCGGTTGCTTCTGCTGAGTCCAGGGACCCATTGAGAGGCCAAATGATCCGGGTTGGTTCTTCTTAATCCATTGGGTGCTTAGGCTGATTAGTACTTTTTTCCTAGAATTTTTGATAATTTCCATTTCGGATAATTGTAGGTCAGAGAGTAGTGAGGCAAAGTATAATGTCAAACAGTTCTTTTGATATTGAAGGATAGTAGCTGGATGAATGCGGCCTTCTTTTTGTTTTGTATATTATTGAACCATCGAATGATGTCATTAGTGTTAATCCATTGGTTTTGTTTTTTTTTTGTAAATTAATTCTTTTGCTTAATCTTCCTATTTCTGGCTTCGTGAGGTTTATAAGTCTCGTTTGAGGTTTTATTTCAAAGTTAGGCTTATAGTCCTTAAGTATAATGTATGCTTCCTTGCTTGATAGTTTTCCTACTCTGTTGCTAATTTTGAGTGTGTCAGTGATGGTTTTGCTATCTAAGTTGATGTCCTTGATTAGATCTGCATCTGATTTTTTATAGTTTGTGATAATGTTTTCTTTAAGTAGTTTTAGGTACTTTTGTTTTTTTTCCAATAACTAACAACCACTTCTGCGAGGCCTGGCGAGGCTGTTGGATCGTAAACATGGTACAACATCTGAAAAATATGTAGCCAAACAGATAAAACGGTAATAAAAAAATAAAACACATATTTGCTCTGCAATAGTATTGAGCACTCTCTTCAAGTTTTTACTAATTACCAGTTTTACCATATATATATATATATATATATATATATATATATATATATATATATATATATATATATATAAAGATGTAACTTTTGGTTCGTTCGCAATTAATTGTCTAAAAAACCACTGGACGGATGGCTTCCACGTTTTGGTATAATATGTTTACTATATCCATGTGTGTTTTTATATATTTCTTTTTAATTATAACATTATACTTAATTTTTCTATGATAAATAGGTAGATTTCTTTGTACCGATAGGCGATTTTTTTTATTTAGGGACAATTCTCTATTACCGCTTCCTGTCACGTGGCCAGTGTTTCTTATTTAGCGGTTTTCCTGCTAGATATGGAGATTTCGTTTACAATCTAGCGGAAAATTCTAGAAAATCTGGAGATATTTCGCACCCACACACCCGCAAGCGCTTGAAAATACTTTAAAACATAAAATAAATTCATTCATGTAAGTAAAAAAAAAGTAGCATTTATTGCCTTTAGTAACAATTATTTATTGATTATTTGTTTTGTTTTTCACCTTTTTTCATCTAACCATCCTTAAATCTCGCTATAAAATCGATTTTTCCAAGTACATTTTAGGTGGGGGTGGGCATTCCAACCTTCGAAGTTTAGTTTAAAATATGAAATGTAAAAGTATTTAGTCGAAAATTGTAAAAAGCAAGAAACAACAGCAAAACAAAAAAAAATTATATCAATACAGTAGAATTTAATTTTCTACCAACCTAAATACTTTTAACATGCTAAAACAAAGTTTTTTTGCTTTTTTATTTTTCTAATTTCAAAATATGTTGCACCATTATTGTGATGTTTAATTTGCAGTATATTTCAATTTGACTTTTATTACAAAAAGTTTGAGTTTATGATTTGTTTCCTGCAAAAAAAATAAATACCCTCTCTGAAAGAACAGGTAAAACTAGCTGATAAAACCGCTCCAATATAATTCCAGAAACATATAGTGAGAAAACACGGAACATTTTATATATTGAATATACTATATTTATAATTTTTTATGGTAGGAAGTGAAAATAGGGAGTTTTCTTTGGGGGGGAATTAGCAATTTTTGAGAATTTCAGATGAAAGTTAAAAATCTAGCGATTTTCTGGACATTTCTTTCTCCTGATCTCGCGGGTTTTTTTTAAATCTCAGTTGCCAACACTAAATCACTAAAAAAAACACTACAGGCTTAATGTAAACAGAATGTGTTTACAATATCGGTAAATTTTCAATGGGTTTAATCACATGATTATTGATAAATTTACAACACGTGGTCGCTTTCCTATTAAATATTCATCGAAAAATGAATGCCGACGCTCAAAGTGTATAAACATTTGACCCCTCCCTTTACTTAAAAATTCACCAAAAATCAGGAGACTAACCAATTTTAATGAAAATTGCAGTATTTATCAAATAATGATCGCAAAATATAATGAACTAATTATTTTTACTTAACTCTTAGTGAAAATGTTTTATTTTGTTTAAACAAAAAATACCTTTACTTAAGCTATGGTTTTCAGTAGTAAATGAAAAACGCAAGAATTTATTTTTGCTTTTTTTATATAAATAAAGCATCGTAATTTGTAACAATAAAACATAATTTTTACAGTAACATTACGAAAAAAGCCCCTAAAGTCTGTATTAATGAATTCGATATAACTCGAAGAAAAATGAATTCTCGCATACTATTCTGAAAATTAAAGATTCAATTAGATTCCTATTTCAGTCACCTAAATTATTTAGGGTGAAATGAGTTTAGAAATTTATAGCCAAACCTAAATATTTTTTTTTTGCGTAGGTGTGTCAGAAATTTCGTGAAAAATAGTGAATAATTCCACCCCGTTTTTCCAAGCTTATAACTCCTCGAAAAATGTAACTCAAGCCCTAATCTTTTTTTCAATTAAGGGAGCAAGGACCAAGGTTTCATTTAAAAAAAGCAAACACAAACAACTAACGTGTTTCTTGTTTAAAAAAAAAGGTTTTAAACTTCGGACTTTACAGGTAAATTTCTAAATAACACTACTTTTTGTTTTAAATTTGAATATATTATTTATTGACCTTTTCTCTTCAATTTGTGATATATAACACTTTGGTGAGTAAATTATTTACTTTTTAATAGACATTTCAAAATGGGAGGCGTTAATTATTCGACCTCCCGTCTTTCCAAGCTTATAACTCCTCGAAAAATGTAATTCAAGCCCTAATTTTTTTTTCAATTAAAGGAGCAAGTACCAAGGTTTCATAAAAAAAAAAAGAAAAAAACAAACAACGTGGTTTAAAAAAACAGGTTTTAAACTTCTGACTTTACAGGTGAATTTCTAAAAAACACTACTTTTTTGTTTTAAATTTGAATATATTACTTATTGACCTTTTCTCTTCAATTTGTGATATATAAAACTTTGGTGAGTAAATTAATTATTTACTTTTTAATAGACACTTTAAAATGGGGGGGCGTGAATTAAAAAAAAACGTTTGTCTAAAATATTATATTCGGTTTATTGGACAGGGCATAAAATTTCACATTGACCCTAAAAATATCGTAAAAATAGAATCAATAGAAAAATTTTGATAGATTTTTAATGTTTAAAAATTGAAAATTATTGAGTTCGTAAAATTCATTAGTTTTTTAAAAAATTAAAAAAAATATTTCTATTACTTTTAAAACAACTTTATTAGTATATTTTGGAAGTATAATCCATAAAGAAAATAAACAACCCACTTTTAAAAGAGAAATTACGAGATTTGTATATTTTATTCGCAGTTTCGTGATTAGGGTGTCAAAAATTCTGATACATCTACTAGATTGGGGTGTTTATTCGTTGTAAACGTACCCTACAACCTATAAATGTAGACATTTCCAATGTGAATGGTAAGCTGGACTTATGTAAGAAATAACAAAAAGATATACCAAACTGACTTTTTCGTTTAAAAATGGAATTATTTCCCTTTCGTTATTAACTTTTTTTTTAATAAATATTTTGTGTTTTATATACATAAAGTACAATTGTTGAATGTCACTGTTTTGATTATATTCGTTTGAGGGGGAGCACAATTAAAAAATTAAGAAAGATTAAAACGAAGCGAAATTTAAGTTTCCATTCCATTTTTACAACAACCGTAAAACAGCGCATACTCAGCAAGTTTTATCGTAATTTATAAGCATTATGTTGAAACACTAAATCAACATTTTATTTATATTTTTGCATAATTAATGATGGAAGTATTGTTCTGTTTATTTTCTGAACATCTGTTAAAAAAAATAATAATTTGTACATTCTCTTGAGAAAAAGAATCAAATTTTTCTCTACTTTCACATAACTATTTACAGTGTTCATCTGTTCTTTTTATAATAAAAATTCCGTTTTCAAAGAGACACGTTTACTGAAAAATTTCTTTTACAAAAAAAAAACAAGTTTTCCTGAAAAAACAACTTTCACCTAACAATTTATGGTAAAAAATTAATCTTTTCTGGGGGGGAAAAATAACAACTTTTATTGATTAAAAAAATTTCAAAAAATAATAAAAGTAAATAAACGAACAAAATGCAATTTTTCTTGAGGAATGTGTTCCATTTTAACAAACTGAACAACAGCAACGCGTAGCCGGGTACAGCTAGTATATATATATATATATATATTGCCGCATATTACCTAATCAATATTACAACCTTGCATAAGCGATTTTATAGCCGCCATTTGCCGTTTAGGTTGCAACTGTCAAAAATCACACTCCATAGATAATAGACACTCCACAAACCGTTACAATAAATTACCACGCAGGAAAAATACACCCCCAATTTTACCCTAAAACATATACCCCTTAAACTCAACACTATGTTAAAGACCATATACAATCTTATATATAATACTATACATAACAAGCTTCTCCTTTATTTATTTAGAATTCAATAAAGCTTCCCCAAACAGTCTATAATTCCTCTTAATTTTTTTTGTCCTTAATGCACCCTTCGCTAGACGCCGCATCTTCTCCATGCTACCTATCACCTTCTCTGTTCTTCTGAGAAAAAGCATTAGGCTTCGAAATGCCCTGGCATAAAGAGTCCCTTCTATCCCCTAAATTTTGTTTGTATTTCATTATTCAATAAATGGTCCATTCTATATCTTCCAATATATAGTTTTGTGACTTTATTTCATACTTTTGTTTTCCCATTATATATATATATATATGTATATATATATATTATTATTTGGATGTACCAGCTTGAATCAAAACCGAAACCAAAACCTATGAAGAAAATATATATATGTATATATATATATATATATATATATATATATATATTATTGCAGTAGAGTATAGTTTCTCTTAGAAGTACATCCAATGAAACAACATGTGTCTACCAAAATGTGCTCAACTGGTAATTAGACCAGGTGCTCAATGAAACAACATGTATCTAAATAAATTTGTATAAATAAATTTAATATTATATATATATATATATATATATATATATATATATATATATGTTTACAAATTTTCTAAAGAATTCTTCGTAAAATTATTTATTAAAAAAATGAAAAATCATAACAATTAAACGACAGTCACTCGAAAGAAAAAAGAAGTAAGTGTGACACGCAAAATAACACACGCTATCGTATTAATATATATAGATATATATCCATGCAATACTAAAAGTGTAGTCTGTTGGATCATATCTCTATATCATCCTTTTCCGAAATCGCAATTGAACGACTGTTGCGGAAATGCAAAAGGGTTTGCAGCATTTATTAAAAATTGGGGAACGTACTAATGATTTCAGAGATATTCTCAGAAACACCACGTGTAATTACCAATCCAATTCGGTGATAATGATCGGTATGTAAAATCTGAGAGACGAAGAAAATCTGCCAATTTCAGCCTCCATAAACCCTTGATGACAAATACAGGGTAGAACGATGAAATTGTCGCCACAGAAAAGACGACATGATTCCATTTCCGTTTGATGAAAACCGGTTTTCTATTTTTGTTGCAGATCATCTACTTGTTGGCCAGTTGTGTACAAATCCCAACATTAGAGCCTTCTATCATGTCTGAAAGTGATACAATGTTCAATGAGCGAGATCGTAGATGTGCGGCTGTACATCGCATGCCCTCTACCGATCCAAGTTATTACAACAGGACCATTGCCAGCATTCTCAATATACATTACTGAATTGCCACGAATAACAGGGACGTGTCCATATTGTTGAAAACAAAGTTTCCGGCCACGGTTATGGTATTTGGTGTGCTTTCAAGTGAGGGCCACATTATGTCACCTCATATCTTCGAAGTCAGCTTGAAAATCAACACCAAAGTGGCCATGGATGCTGCAGAGTGTAGTGATCTCCTAGTGCAATTAGATGGCCGCTGGCAAACCCTCAGTGTGGCGACAGGACTCGGTGCACGCTCCCAAGTCCAAGGAGACCCAGGCTTGACTTCAGTGCTACGATTTTGTACCCTTCTCTCACGGGCCCCAACCTCCCTCGACCTGAACCCACTTGATTACTTTGGTCATACGTCCAGAACATCACCAACATGACCTCCCTACAACATCACAGCCCTTCTCCGAGTATTCGCCGAGCTCCCGCCTGTGCTTGTAGAAAAGGCATACTCCAAGTTTCGGACTCGTATCGAGGCGATGATTGAAGCTGAAGACGACTACATTAAATAGATGTCAGCTCTACTATATAATACAATATATAATACAATATATTATACAATATATAATACAATATAGAATACAATATATAATTCAATATATAATACAAGATATAATACAAGATATAATACAATATAGAATACACTATATAATGCAATATATAATACAATATATAATACACTATATAATACAATATATAATACAATATATAATACAGGTACCTGAATTCATTCTTTTTCTAAACAAATTTTGAAAATTAATCTGTTGTGCTGTTTTCTTCAGGGCGGCACTGTTCTCGTTCCATGCCGTATATCACAAAAGTTCGAAAAAAAAAATGCTGCTATAACCACTATTTTTCAATTTTACTTCAGCCACCTCCTCCACTACCACTATTACTACTAATACTAATACTACTTTTAATAATAATACAATTAAAGGTAATATCAATAATGATACAAAATAATAGTAATTAATAAGACACAGGAAATAAAAACTTGTTTCGTGAAGTTACAATATTTGTTTTTATAAGCGGTTTACATTTCGACTTTTTTCTATTGTATCTTGTCAAACTCGAGAATCTTTCAATCCATCTCGGGAATCTGCACGAGTTTTTGAACGGGGACCTGTATTTAGTTCACGGGTGTAGCATGCTCTCGTTCCGTTAGAAATGACCGGGTGAGCGTCTTAAATAATTCGCAATTGTATTCTTAGTATTGAATCTACAAGCGTCAACTTAATTTTAGTTAGAACATCTGTTACGCCCCAGGTCCTTACTGACATTTGTAGTATAAATTGGGAGTCTGCAACTTATTTTTGTTTTAGATGTACCAACTTACAAGTTACCGTTATAAGTCGCCACTTATTACTACATTATATATATATAAAGAGATAGATAAAGGAAGAGAGAGAGACACACACACACAGACATACACACACATACACACACACACATATATATATATATATATATATATATATATATATATATATATATATATATAATGCCTGCCTTATCGTATTAAATTCAATATTATGTATTCTTAGTACATTACCACGGATGAAATATAGATTCCTGTTCGAAATTTAGTGTAAATTCGCGAGTTTCATAGGAACAGCCCCAAGTTAAACAAGATATACCTGCATAAATCGTTGGGTAAATCGGCCTAAACATTGTAAAAATATAATTCAAGAGCAGTATTTTAAACCATACAGTATCAACCGATAATTCAGAAACATAATCAAACTGTTGTTTTACTTCGTATATATATATAATATATATATATATATATATATATATATATATATATATATATATATATACATATACGTTTTATTTTTTATTACCGTTTTTTTTCTGTTTAGTTACATTATTGTTTCAGCTACGCGACCGTTTTTTGGCCGTCATGTAGCCTCCTCAGACTTTACAGAAATGTTCGTTTATGGTGGAATGAAAGAATGACTGATGTCAGGGGAGGGGTGCGAGAAAAGAGGAAAAAGAAAAAGGGAGAGAGGTTGGAGGGGTGTTTGGTAGATCGATAGTGCTTTAGTTTTGGAGTTCAAGAACATTAGGTGGTTGTAGGGGGTCTGGGAAGTTCATCCCTGGTGTGGCTAAGGATATAGGGATACATCGAGGGGGAGGGAGATATGTAGGGGTAAGAAGAGGGTGGTTACTTTGCATTTCGAGTTCTAAGGTTTAGGTTGTTAGCGTCTCGTTAGTCAGATGATTTCTTGATAAGCATGTCTTGACCTGTTAGGTGTTCGCTTAGGTTGGGAGGCGGGGGGGTTACGATTCGGTTTATCTATTTGATTTTTATTTGTTGTTAAGTGCTTTGAGAAGGTTAGCCTGGGGCCGTACGCATGCACACACACACACATAAAGAAACGCGCACATGTATACATACATCTCCACCTCAACATGTAAACACATTCACATATGCATACATGCATAGATATACACCCGCATTGCTCCTGTTGACCTCAACTGACCTTAAAGTGCTAAGTTGAGTACGTGTGCGTAAGCATGGATGCGCACATATATACACACACACCCATACATCCATGCAAGTGTATACATGAGCCTACATGCATATATTGATTCAGACATACATGCATTCCCACGCATATATCCAAACATACGCGTACATACAGATACTTATACTCGTGAACATATACATCGACATACACATAGCTGCAGCTCATACATACATATGTGGACAGCAGGTAACAGGCACATATACTTTCACATACACATACATATACATAGGTACGTACATATATCGATACCCTCATATACACGAGAACACCCACATGGACTCAATACATGCATATATACACATACACACGTACCCAGATATACAGACGGTTATTGGTATAGACATATTCGTCTACATAGAAATTGTTTACATATAACTATGTGGATTTACACCTGCACACGTAAGTACGTATTGAAATGTATAACTGACCGGTGTCTTATGCGCATAGACATATACCTTGGAGTATGACACCCCAATATAGCCTTCCGCCTAAACTGATCTATAATACCCTAAAAAACAAATACTCTAACTTAGAAAAATAGCTACAGTACTTAATCCCCATAAAACTACCTCAAATTCCTCCCCAAAATCTACAAGTATGGCTACCTATGACCACTATCCCAAGTGTGTGTGCGTGTATTATTGCGTATATAGGTATATGTGTGTGGAACCTGTGTCCATATTTTACGGCGTGTCACGCTGTATATCTGTATATTTATGCGTGCGTAGATATCGGTGCGTATGTGCGAGTGGGTGTGTATCTTTGCAGCTGTATGTATGGGTGCAGTATGTGTGCATATGTGTATGCGTGTATGCATGTATATGTGTGTGCATGCATGCGTGTGGGGATGTGTATCTGTAAGTGTGTATGTATATGCGTGTGTGTGCGTCGGTGCTCACGTGTGCACACACATCAAATGATTAAAAACCTCCACTAATAAAAATATTGCGTCTATTCACCTAGGAATGAGTTTATGTTTATATCTATGTATACTCATATCTACGTTCAACGAAAGTATTACGTCTATATATCCACGAATGAATTTAGATTTACCTCTATGTAGACGAATATGTCGATACCAATAACTGTCTGTATATCTGGGTATGTGTGTATGTGTATGTATGCATGTATGAGTCCATGTGGGTGTTCATGTGTATATGAGGGTATCGATATATGTACGTACTTATGTATATGTATGTGTATGTGAAAGTATATGTGCCTGCTATGTATGTATGAGCGTGCAGCTGTGTGTATGTCGATGTATGTGTTCACGAGTATAAGTATCTGTATGTGCGCGTATGTTTGGATATATGCGTGGGAATGCATGTATGTCTGAATCAATATATGCATGTAGGCTCATGTATACGCTTGCATGGATGTATGGGTGTGTGTGTATATATGTGCGCATCCATGCTTACGCACACGTACTCAACTTAGCACTTTAAGGTCAGTTGAGGTCAACAGGAGCAATGCGGGTGTATATCTATGCATGTATGCATATGTGAATGTGTTTACATGTTGAGGTGGAGATGTATGTATACATGTGCGCGTTTCTTTATGTGTATGTGTGTGTATGCGTACGGCCCCAGGCTAACCTTCTCAAAGCACTTAACAACAAATAAAAATCAAATAGATAAACCGAATCGTAACCCCTCCCCGCCTCCCAACCTAAGCGAACACCTAACAGGTCAAGACATGCTTATCAAGAAATCATCTGACTAACGAGACGCTAACAACCTAAACCTTAGAACTCGAAATGCAAAGTAACCACCCTCTTTTTACCCCTACATATTTCCCTATCCCCTCCATGTATCTCTATGTCCTTAGCCACACCAGGGATGAACTTCCCAGACTCCCTACAACCACCTAATGTTCTTGAACTTCAAAACTAAACCACTACCGACATACTAATCACTCCCCCTCCAACCTCTCTCCCTTTTTCTTTTTCCACTTTTCTCGCACCCCTCCCCTGACATCAGTCATTCTTTCATTCCACCATAAACGAACATTTCTGTAAAGTCTGAGGAGGCTACATGACGGCCAAAAAACGGTCGCGTAGCTGAAACAATAATGTAAATAAACAGAAAAACTCGGTAATAAAAAATAAAACACATACTTGCTCTACAACAGTATTGAGCACTTTCTTCAGGTTTTTATTAATTACCATTTCTAATATATATATATATATATATATATATATATATATATATATATATATATATATATATATATATATATATTGGGAGATTTCTTCACTTTGAAAATTACATACAAAGAAATTGTTGTAAAGATTTTTTAGCCATTCGTTGGAATATTGTTTTGTCAGTATGTCATTTAAATGTAATCTCCTACAATGGCTAAATGAACTTGCTTTCTCGAACTTACAATAGTCTTAAATTTTCAGGGATCATTAATTGTTTGTTATGAAACACAGTTTCGACCATTCAAACACAAAACAGTATATTAAATAATGGGTCCCCAACAGTGGAGATAAAATACCACCTTCCTGAAACAAAAGAAAACAATGTTACGAATAATGGATCCAGTATTTTTCTCCATATTACCTAGGCTAGAGATATGTTAGTCAGCATGCGTTTTCTTTTCTTATTTCCTTTTCTGCCAAGCCGGCCGATTGTGAAAGGGAAATATATATATATATATATATATATATATATATATATAAATGATTATTAATGATTATTAACATGTTACCGCACACAACGAGTGCCGAGACACGCTGCAATAATGTAATAATCAGCCCCTTTCAATAAGCTCATTTTTAAAACGAGACCCGATCCTACAAGTCTTATAAATGGACGCAATGCAAGCATGGTTGAGAATGTCAGAAGTGTTCACTCCCATTGAAGCAAAAATAACTGGGGGGGCAATGAATGGCTGTACTGTAATTCACACATTACTATTTCTCTTCTAAAAATGCCGAAAGAAAACTAAAAGATTTCTCATGACTTCTTCATCGCATCTCATAAATATCATCTAGATTAACTCATTCCATATCAAAAGCCATCAGCACGTCTTTCGCAAGCGCTGATATGTCAGTAAACGCAGTATGTTTGACATATGGATGCACAGGACGGTTTTCTGCGCAAAAACGGCGTCACATTTGCTGGAAAATGATCACGCTTTATGGTCTAATAATATTCTATTTTCCCCTTCACTTGTATCAATATACAGACCGATCAGAATACCGAAATGACCTCGGGGAAAAAATGTTCACTTTGTCCAGTACATTCGTAACTAAACTATTGTTGGTCGTCATGACTAACGCATATTTGACCGGGATTTTGTTTCTCCTGTGCTTTCAAGGGTGATATCGATCTTTTATTCTTTTGTGAAGGTGTTCATTCTCTCTACGTTTTCTTTCTGCCAAGCCGGCTGATTGTGAAAGGAAAAAAAAGGAACCAGAGTCAGAATAGTGTCTGCTTCCGCTAGCGTTTCTAGTCAGTACTTGGTGGCATAGCGTTCTGTGTAAATGCTTTTTAGAAACTTAAGAAATGTTTAGAATTATCAAGAAAAAGAGTTTTTTTTTAATATCGCATGTATTTCTCGCCGCAATATAAACATAAAACTATACTATCACCATCATCAGCAGCATTATCGTCGTCGTCGTTTTAATCATCATATTCGAGTTTAATAAACTTGCTGGCTAACATATCTCTTGAGAAAGCCCTAAATTTCTCTCAAATTCCTCATTATCACTTGTCCCAATGTTTTTATAAACTTTGATTAAAAAACAGCTTCCGGACATGTAAATTCCTGTAATGTGGACCTGTAAATTTCCCCGTGTTCGTTTGTTCGTTCGTCCGTTCGTCTGTCCGCACTTTTCTCAATAACTACGCCTTTAAATTTTTTGAAATGTTGCACAAACATTAAACATGATGTGAGTAAAAATGTAACAGAACGGATTTTCCTGGAAAACTCCTTGGGGTGCCTTTCGGGTTAAAATGGCTAAAATTGACACTTTTGTGCTGATTAAAAAAAATTGATGCCTTGGATTTTTATAAAACTTTCTGAAAAGTTGTAACTAACTGATTTCTATATAATTTTGTTTGTCTATACTTCCTGATAACTCTTAGTTGTGCCCAAGAGGCTCTGTTAGGGCTTATAAAAACACTCCATTTTTTTAACTATTTTATAATATTTGTCCAAAATTTTTTGGGTACGTCTATTTAGCAGTTTTGCATGGTGCTGAACTCAAATTTAAATATGTTAAGACCTTGGGGACTTTTGGAGCTAAATGGGGTGAGGGCAAATGATGAACTTAGTCATTTCTTCTTTTTTGCATGGTGCAGAACTCAAATGTACATATGTTAATGCCTAAAACTGCACCGTTTGTTCGTTGTCACCGGGATTTGACGTCCTCTGGGGACTTTTGGGGCTAAATGGGAGGGGGTAATGCTGAACTTAGTCATTTTTATGCCTCGTTTACGGGAGACCATACATGCTTCACTTGTTTTTAACTTATCTCTCTATATATTTCTGTGACGTTGTTTCTTCTTTTTTTTTCTAGCGCTGCATTCAATTTTCTCATAAGTCTCGTGACTTTTTAATACATCCTTCTCTTCTACTATTTCTCCATCTTAATGTATACGCAGACGAAAGTCATTACAGACGCCATATTTACACCGTTTAATACATCCTCAGTATTTTTCGAACATTTACAAGATAGCAAATATTTATTGAATCAAGAACACATCGATTCTCATGCTAACCATTCACTGTTTTGTTAAACTTAGTAAACACAATAAATTATATATATTATTTTAATTGGAATTCATTATTGAGATGAGTATACTTTATTACTTTTATTTATTGCGGACTATTATCCTCATTTTTGTTGTTGTTTCACGGTGTTTCGGCCACCTACTCCTCTGGCCTTCGTCAATTGGTAACCGCGACAGGATAAGAACTCCAAATCTCCTAAGTGCATCCTGTTCAGCAATTACTACCACGTTTTTTGGCCAAGTAAGCCTCTGGGTAGGATTGAAACCGCTTATCTTCAGACAATTCTCAGCTCGAACCGTAGAGATTCAACATCTCTATCCACTGCGCCACGGGCACCGAAGGGCGATCAAGGTTGAATTTTTGATCTTATAAATCCACGTTTATTTATTATCTGATCTTCCATGGTCGGATGCGTACCGAATATTATATATATTATTTTAATTGGAATTCATTATTGAGATGAGTATTATTTATATTAATTTTATTTATTTCGGACTATTATTCTCAGGCCAGAGGAATGGTTGGGCGAAATGTCATGAAACAACAACTAAGAAAGATGAGGATAATAGTCCGCAATAAATAAAATTAATAATA